>NC_056731.1:1359847613-1359912613 GCF_019279795.1 Protopterus annectens
ATCTGTGTAGTAGATGGACAACACATGATAAGCATACCTCTGCCCAGCAAAGGTTAGGCCCACAGTAGTGAGCTATGCAGACAGACTGCATTCCAAGGTACACTAGTATGTACACACACACACACACACACACACACACACACACACACACACACACACACACACACATCCTGTAACACCAGTACTATGCAAAGAATTACACAACTCTACCCACAGTCTTTCTGTAGTTCCTGAACCTCCTACAAATATGTGTCTGCTCTGAGTGTGCAGATTCTCCTGTAAGAGGTATTGCTACCTGCTGCCTATATCACTGATGCCCACACACAGGACGGATGTCCATCACACAGGAAATGTAAACGGACCACGGCCACGTGCTGTAGGGAGTTATAGTGGGTGGTTGCCATGACAGTGGTAATTCAATGTCGTACACATGTGCAATTATATATATATATATATATATATATATATATATATATATATATATATATATCTATATATGGCTATCTGGATAAGTATATGTACATATATTTCCACCATATGTCCTGGACATGGAGTGTAGCTGTACGTCAGCCCCTACAGTCCCACAGTAGTAGTGCAAGGGGATGACAGCTATGTATAGCAAGTATATTACTAGACTGTTGCTACTGTCATTGGGATTGTCTTCACAGACATGGTGTATGTGAATGATGACATCTGCTTATAATGTGTGCCACTGGCTACTGACAGACATCCTTAGGAAATCATTGTTAGGTACCACTGCTAGCATGTGATGCCTCTGTGGACTGCAGCAGAGATATTGGCCACTATATGTGGAACTTCGGACACAACCTGTACAGTCCAGAGGTATACACATGATCCCTTAGTGCACCAGATGTGTACCAGGCCTGACAATATGGATGTAGACAGCCATGTAGATGGGTATAACACATAACTAATGGTATACATTTGGCACCATAGGTGTTGGATTCACACACTTCTGTCTGGCCTGACACATAATGACCGCTGGTACAGGGATGCCAAGGACACATACAACCCACTAGATATTAACATACATCTGTACAGCATCCCACTGCTGTGTCTGACATACATAACATTTAAGTGAGGGCCAGCAGCAGTACATCTGGTGAGTATCTGCACATAACATCCCACTGGTTAAGTACACTAAGCTGCTAGGCATGTAACAATGCACTTTGCAGGCTACAGGCAGACTGGCTCAACACTGGCCTACTTCTCGTATGGGGTTATGCACATGTACCTGCATATATAGCAAGCTCGACAGCCATGTCACAGCACAGGGTAATATACACCTGTGTGACAGTGCATAACCACAACCAATGTGAACACAGCCACAGCCACATATGGTAAGCTAGCATAATATTACAGTATATGGACTATCACTTCTACATCATCCTCATATGTGCCACTCACAGAATGACCCTACATTTACTGGGCTGCTACACAGTTTGTCATGATGGCTGTCTGTGGTATGGGACATGTGAGTGTATGGACCTACAAACATGTACGGCAAAACAGTACCATACAGTGGGGCAGCATGTAAGATCTGTGAGAAGGGGAGGTAGAACAATGACATCTACCACAGTCTGTACATAGGCTAAAGTACATGTTAACAATACACACACTGCCGACATTCACCATCACTACACAGACCTCAGTACTGTACAAACATCCACAGAATGTCCAGCTTATGTCATGAAATATAAGCCCTACTCTACATGACATGTGTAACAATCTGATATATCACTGGGTTGTTTTCAGATATGATGATATTATTTATGGTGTACAGCACATATGCACCACTTCATGCACTCCATATGTACAAAGGTTGACAGAGGTGTGGCTGACAGCACATACACAGGGCCAGTATAGACATGTTACTGTGAAAACCCCATATAATTTCCATTGTAACAGGGTTTGTTGCAACATATGTCCTATGAGGGATATGAAGTCGGTAACTGTCACGGCCTTCACCATCTACAGACTGCACTCCTCACACAGCATTCTACATTCCATGGATTGACGCACTCTGGCTAACACATGACACCATAGGCACAACACTGCCCAGTCTGCAGATGACCCTGCAGATGGGGATTCCTCATATACATGGAACTGACATGGGAGGTATTGCGACATGTACAATAGACATATCTAGACAAACACTGTTAAACCAACATTACTCCATATGCAGTATGACAGCATGTACAGTCTGTAGTTAGGTCAGGCACATCCCCCTCCTGTTGGTTGCCCTCTTTCCACAGTGTATGTTATTAGAGGTAAATCCCCAATCCATCTGGGATGCTGTTTGCCAAACATCAAATCTAGTTCTTGCTCACAGTGACTGCAAAGGCCCAACACCACCATGATGTTCCTAGGTATTGGAGTGTGTTTCCATGTAATTGGCTATGGGATTGGTATCACAGCTGTTCCACATGCAATCAGTTAGGGGACGGTTGCAATTCGTGCAAAGGCCATCAGCTGATCATGAGCATCATGTAACATGCACATGCTGCTGCCTAAGCAAGGCAGGTGTGGGTCTCCACATCCACCAGAAAGGGAGTTAGGGAGGCAGACAGGTGCAGATACATGTCAGGGAGGTGTGGGAGGGTAAAACTGAAGCATGTTTGTGTAAAACACCTACCAGCACAGGGTATTAAACCCCCAACAACTATGTAGTGCTATCACAGTTCAAAGCAGTTATTGGATGCACCACATGGGTTACCTGATGTGGAGCACTCAGAACATATATGTCAGAGTGAGTGACATCTGCAACAGGGATACGGTAGATATATGGTAGGTGTCATACAAGTGCCTGTCTGCATGACCATGTGCCATCATCAACACAGGCACACTCACACACATTGACACACTTGGCAGGGCTAAGAGTGCAACTCATCAGTAGTGGGATTGCCACAACACATCAATGTGCAGGTATCACATACACCACACAGGTCATATGGAGGCCATATGGACAAAGAGTATGAGGAGATGTCAGATATCAGGCAGCATGCTTCAGTATGCCCTGGGGGGGTTGTAGTGGGTGTGGACGTGGGCATACACACCATACAATATGCACACATGTACACACAGGGTGTCAGTTCTGACATGCATGGGTGCATGTCCACACAGGTGTGTGGTGGTCAACTGTGCCAGCAGGCTGTACAGGGGTAGACAATGGGTATACCATGGCATCAGACCACATGACAATGGTCTGCATTGTGGCTCAAGGCTGTAGGTACTGCATTTGCCCACACAGGTGGGTATTGCATCCCCATCCAGTCAGCTGGGTGACTATTTTGTGTGGCCAATGCTGTACACCACATGCCATGTATGTGTTCCTTAGTCCATGACATGGATGGTGTCTGGGATGTGCACACCTCCCATATGCATATACAGTGAGATGTGGAACAGTACCTGGGGTGCCTGGCCCATGTTGTGAACAAAACTTATCAGTTGTGCCAGTTGTGCCAGTCTTGCCCACCTGTGGCAGGAGCTGGTAATGGGCAGCAGGTTTACCCTTCACCTACATTGATAGCATGCCAACAGCATTCCCTGATGTCAGTGTCATCTGTCCATACAGGACATGTTTTCAGGCATGGTATGTCCATTGTGAGTCACATGTGGAGGCACCACAGGTGGTGCAGGTGTCCATTGGGAAACATGATGGAGGTGCACTGTCTGCATGTACGTGCATATTGGACAGATGGCCAGGGTGACATGCCCTCTGTAGCCCACTGCTATCACTGCATAGTTACTATCAGTGGCCAATATGCAGTGTACTAACCACATATTGGCTGTTGCCTAGGCATGTGTGTGCGTATGACACATGGGTTGAGAGTGTGCTCTGGGTAATAGTGGGTTTGCTAATTTGGATTGGCTGGCCTTGATGTCACATGTATGGGTATGACTTTGCACCCCAGCCTCCCAGCTAATTTACATCTGTTATCCCTGTATGGTTGACATCGTGATATATAGTAGGGCCACCATAAAAGTAATGAGCAAAACCCCCTCCACATTGGCCACATGTGTCACACACTCACCTCTACACAGGATACGAGTTACACACACACACACACACACACACACACACACACACACACACACATCTGTCATGTCTGGGAGTTGAACCCCTACCTAACTAGTTTATTACACTACAGTACTATGCAATTATAGTACGTGCCATGGACATTACTAAAGTACTTCTTCCCCGAAGGTGTATTTCACAGTGACTGACATCAGCAGGATTACCAAAGTAGGGCATTTCACCTGTACTGCGAGTGACTAGCTTAAAATGCATTGCTTCCTACACAAACAGTGAGACACACACAAACCATCCACAACTGTCATGTGTGGACATAGAACTTCTCTCAAGACCTATATTACACTGCAGCATGGAGCAGTTATAGGTCGCACCACAGGGATTACAGGGATCTTCCTCCCCAAAGTAGTATTTCACAATGAATGATATCAGCAGGATTGGCAACGTAGGGCATTTGAATTGTACTGCACATGAGTAGCCTATGATGCATTGCTCCCTACACAGACCTTGAAACACACACAAAACATCCAGAACTGCCATGGGTGGTGATGGAACCCTTCCACAGTTCTAAATCACAATACAGCAGTACACAGTTACAGGCCATGCTACAGACCTTACTGGGCTATTCCTTTCCCAGAGGTGTATTTCTAGGTGAGTGCCATCAGCAGCCTTGCCAGCATTGGGTATATGAATTCTAAGGTGACCTAAAAAGCATCGTCCGTCACTCAGTTATGAACAGACAGAGACACACAGATTCACACACAACAATTGCCAAGACTGGGGTTAGAACACCTACCTTATTACTTTATCACACTACAGCAGTACGCAGTTACAAGACATGCTATGGAGATTACTGGGCTATGATTTCACCAGAGGTGTATTTCTAGGTGCATGACATCAGCAGCCTTGCCAATGTTGTGTATATGAACTGTACTGAGTGAGTAGCCTAGAAAGCATTTCTCTCTACACAGGCAGAGACCGAGACATGCACACATACACACATACACACACTCACACAGTTGCCAAGTCTGGGGTTAGGACTACTACCTAACTAGTTTATCAGTACAGCAGTACACAGTTATGGGACATGCCATGGGTTTACTGAGCTACAACTCCCCCAAAGGTGTATTTCACATTGGATGACCTCAGCAGGCTTGTCATGATACTGCTATGGGGAGGGCGGTGTGTGCATGGGCCATAACCCATTCATGTAGGGGTTGACATGCCACATGCGGGCACACACGAGGTCATATGCCACAGGTACATGTATACAGTTACTAGGTGACAACTTCCTTGTACAGTCATGTTGCACAGCTGGCACATGCAACACACCGTCATGCTGACAGATACTCGTGGCTAGTATCTGCAGTGAGTGACACCTGCACCTCATGTGTTTGGGGCCCTTTGGCTGTGTGCTTGGTGGGATGGGCCCAGATGGCTCCTTGTCATGGTCCCCTCTTCAACACATTTATGTCCATCTATCTTTGGCTTATTATAGTGTGTTGTCCTTACATATATGTCTGTATTCCTATCCACTGTGTGTGCAAGGCAGGAGTGGTGCATACTGACACGTGTCTGCACTGAGAACTGCAACTGCCAGATATGTCTGGTCCACTGTTGTTTGCTGACATGGCCTTCTTGTGTTTAAGTGTGTGAGCATGCCCAGTATGGGCTTTCAGTATGTTGTTGACTGACATTGCCTTCATTCCTCTACTTGTGTGAACATGCACAGTATGGCCATCTATATTGCATGTGTGGATCAAGTCCAGGTGGTTTGTACTGCGGTGCTGACCTTTGTGTTGTACACCAACAGGTTGCAATGCTGTGTCTGCAGGGTATACATCAGTCATTTGTCATTGACTGTTGCTACATTTCTGCATATCAGGGGGGACACCTGACTCTGTCTACATTTCTACACAGGGGTGAGGGGTACACCTGACTGTTACTATAAGTGCACATAGGATGGTGTGGCACACCTTACACTTATACACAGTTGCTAGGACTGTACTGGCATGTCAGGTACACCATTTCAGTCTGCAGTCTTACCTATCGTGCTGGCTAATGGCATACCAGTGTACTACAGATCATAGCTTTCACTACCTACATATTAGTTTCTGACTTCCTAGCCTTCACAACTTACATCCAACTGGCTGGCCTGCTGTAGTCTGTCTGTGTAGGGCTGGAGTAGGGGTTACCCATGGGTCTCATTCAGAGGCCATAGTACAGCATTTGTTTGTGTTTGTCTACACCTATCCTGCTGGCTGTGACTGTTGTTGGGTATGTGCCCCCCCGACTGGCATGTGTGAGACACTTACCTTGTGGGTGTCCCAGTATTGAGGGTGGTGCTGCAGGGTTGCCTATGTCAGATGCACATAGTACACTCTCTATACATGGTTAAGCACAGGTAGTGTCATGTTTGGCATCCCTTTTACTGTATGTGTGAGTCAGAGAGAGGTGTCATTCCCTAGGTCCCTACTGTGTCAGTGCATGTGCTATGTGTTGCATCTTTGCCAAGGCCAGGGCATACTGGGCATGCCTCCTTCTGCCTACTATGCCAGGCTCAGGTTGTTCCTCCTCCAAGTCACTCTGCACCTGTGCAGGCCTTGGCACTGGTGCGGGGCTGTGTAGCTCTGCCCCATGCTTTTCCTGCTGTAGCTGTTTCCACAGAATCATATCGTGTAGCATGGCACATACAAGGACAATTTGGGCACATGTAGTTGGTGAGTACAGAAAGGATCCACCGGATGTGCCTAGGCACCAGAACCATGACTTGAGCATCCCAAACACACGCTCTATTCTGATTCCTGTTTGTGTGTGTGCCTCATTATGGAGTTCTTGTTCGGGTGTGTGTGCATGTCTGATGCGTGTCATCAGCCATGGCTCCAGTGCGTATCCAGCATCACCCACTAGGTGACCGTGTGGGATGTCTCCATTGGCAAATGTTTGGTACAGCTGCATCAGATGCCAGATGTGGGAATTGTGGTAGCTTCCAGGATAGACAGCACACACATTCATTTTTATGCTCTGGGCATCGCACACGACCTGGCAGTTGATGGAGGGGAAACCCTTGCGGTTGATGTAGACCCTACCCCTCTCACCTGGTGGTGCTTTAATGCATATGTGCATGCAGTCTATCGCACCCACTACCTCAGGGTATTCTGCTATTTGGTGGAAGAGATGCATATTGCTGGCCAATGCCTCACCGGTGATGGAGAAATATACATGCTCACCGAGATGTGCTGTCATGGCATCCAGGAACTGGTGGAGTACCCTGGATGCTGATGCCTGTGAGATCCCCATCATATCCCCAGTTGGCCTTTGGAAGGTACCTGTAGCTAGTATTCTTAGGCCTACACATACCTTGGTATCCTCTGGGATGGGTTCCCCTCTGTTGGTTCTGTGTGTCAGGCGTGGCCAGCACACCTTAACAATATGCTGTAGGACATCCCTGTCCACCCTATAGTGCTCCACTATCTCCTGCTCATGTACCCCTTGGTAGGTTACCCTGGGTCTGTACACTCTTCTCCATCTCCTCACTGTGGGTTGCTCAGCAGCATTCACATCCTCACTACCCTCAGCCTCTTGCACATGCTGGTTTATGATAGCAAAAGCAGCCCCTAGCATTTTTTCTCTTGCTTTTGTTTTGTAAAATTTCCCTGTCTGTATACACCGGTGGTGCAGAGTTTTTGGGAAAAACAAGGGGGAAAGGTTTTTGCATAGTTTATAGTGGTGTGCTGGGCTGGGCTGGTCTGCTGCCTGTGTAATTGGCAGATTCTGATGCATTTCACCTGTCAGCTAAGCTAGTTCTTCTTGATTACCTTCCTACTGCTATTTTTCCTTCCCATTGCCTCCCTGTTTAAGCCCAGGGGTGCACCGTGCAAATGGAGTGCTCAGTTATGCACAGAGCTACTTTTTCCTGGTTTAATTTCCTTTTTCTTCCTGTACAACCCAGTGTGAGGTGCGCACACCCGCTACACTTTGTAAAGAGTGCTAGGCATATTTAGATACACCCCCTAGCTTAGTTGTGCTATGCTAGGAGCAATCCCGAGCCACAGGTCTCCAGTCCACTTACAGTATGCCTGACACACACCCCCATGATGTTGCATATATCCTAGTCTTGCACCCAGCTATTTATACTCTTACACTCTTGGGACCTGCCCCACACCCTGGGAAAATCTGGGATTCACTAACCCTTCCCTCATTTGCATAGGATTGCCTGCTAATGAATAGTTACATGTCCCACACTGAGCCTCCACCCTTAGCAACCATTACTCACTGGCCAGGTTGTCTTCTGACTGCCATTGACATACATGGCAGAATACTGATTTTAGTTAGAATGCTTATTCTAGGTTTATTTTATTAATTTCCCCCCGATCCTGTTTGCACATCGCTGCCCTAACTTAACCAGGCAAGATCGGCGAAAAGAAAATTAAAAGTTGTTTATTTTTTTTTTACATTTTGCAATGCCAATGGCCTTCTACTTGGACATTGGCATGCTTCCTCAATGATATGCAGCCTTTATTTGGAGCTGTCATAGCTCTGTTTTGTAGATTGCAGAACTGTACTCGGTTACTGACCGAGTACATTTCTGCATGCTGCACTCGTCCTGCATGGATGGCTGCCAGCTTCCTGGATCGCATATTACCCTCATTTGCATGATTTTTACCTGCAAATGAGGGTAATTTGCATACAGGAGCTCAGTCCATGCAGGATTAGCCTAAGAGCTCACGTGCACTTCTCTGGAGCTCGTTCCTGGATCGCACGTTGGCCATATTGCCAAAACTAGCTGTTAAACTAATCCTGCATGATATAAAGGGCTTTGTAAATCTGGGGGATAGTCTAAATAACCTAAGATCGATTTAACTTTATTATCTTTAAATACCAATGGCTTAAACAATCCTAGCAAGAGATCACATCTACTGAAATATTTAAAATTGAACAAAGCACAAATTGTCTTCCTTCAAGAAACTCATTTCAAAACAAATGACAATTATAAATGGAATCCTAAGGAATATATGGTATTGGTGCAATCCACTTATAAGACAAAGACAAAAGGGGTAACAATTTTATGGTCAAACATGATTAGCCCAGAAATCATTTACAAGTATGAAGATAAAGAAGGCCTTATGGCATTAGTAATAGTTAAATATAACACAGAATATGGACCCTTGCCGATCTGTACTGGTTCCCAGGCATTGGAACAGGAACTGTTAAAAAAACACTTGGATTTCATTTCCAATAATTATAAAGACAACTTAATATTAGGAGGATATTTTAACTGTATATTTAATATTTCTGAAACTGCAAATAAAAGACAGCTGCATACATCTGCTGTAGCAAAAGCTTTAAACAAGTTGGTAGAATCATTTCATCTTGTAGATACTTTCAAATTTAAAGAAGATAAATCTTTGTTGTTTTCCCATCAAGATCACAGATTTGGTACCCAAACTAGAATAGATAAAATATTTGCTGCCCATGACTTACACTCTAAAATCATTCATTTCTCAATCACTCCCTGCACCTTTTCAGACAACAATTCATTAATACTAAAACTTCAAAATGGGTACAAACCATTGATCTTTACAACAGAATCCCAGCACATATAACTAAAATTAAAGAGTTCAAACCCTGGTTATTATTTGAATTACAGTTTTTCTTAGATATTAATTACACCACAGAGATAAATAAAATAATGATAATATGGGACTCATTAAAAGCTTACATATATGATAAACCCTAATTTGGTATAAAAAAATTCAGGGAATGGGATTCTGAATTATTAGCTCTACACTTAAATATACCAACTCTGAGACCACACTACAGTGCCGAAAATGGCAAACTACCGAAGCGGCCAAGCAAATTCTTTCCCAGGGAAAGAATTTACTTACATGTCGCTTCCATATTTTGCCATTTCAGCATTTACAGCTCGACCAAGACACATTCGCTAACCTGCATTGTCAGTCAGCTAATAAGAACCCAAATTTTCTGCATCCTTTGTTCATCTCCTAAAGAATATATATATATATATATATATATATATATATATATATATATATACAAAAATTTAGCATATGTCAAGTTAGGTACTTTTACCTCTGAATCTATACATACAACAAAAGGCACTAAACAAAGATGTCCCATGTCACCGATTCTATTTGCTCAGGCTATTGAAATATTGGCAGATTCAATTCGTAACAATATAAAAATCAAAGGAATAGACATTTATGAACAATACAATTCTAAAGTAATACTATTTGCTGATGACATATTACTAACATTATCTAATACAAAAGAGACATTACAATAATTAGATATATTAATTTACACATTTCACATGACTTCAGGACTCATTTCAATAAATCAAAATTTTTATTTTTAAATAAAAAAAAAAGAACTGCAGACTAAGGGGGATCACATCATAGGGAGACAAGAATCTACCTTAAAATATCTAGGAATTCAGTTATGCAAGGATAATAATGACTTAGTCTCAAAAAACTACAATAATATCATCAATACTGTGAAGATTGGGGAAAGATGGGTGAAGGCTGCCAGCCTAGTCAAATGGAATTTGATACATAATTCTATCATTTGTATAAATGAAAGAAAACACTGTAAATTGTGAACTTCAAGATTGTTGCAATATTGCCATCTGCTGTAAGGAAAATCAAGCCAAGCATTTCAAATATTCTTTGAAGTTACAATTATCTAAAAAATGGTGCCGAAGCATCTGGCTGAACACATTCTTTCTATTGTCTTAACTTAAGGAATAATTGTTAGAGTATACATGTGAAATGTCTTTTATTGTTGTAGTTTCCTGAGCAGGTGTTAGATTGCTAAATAATGCAGTTTGTGGCCTGGGAACTCCAGACTAAGTGTCAAGATGATGTAATGTGAATACTGGGAAAACCTAAGTGTCAAAATGATGTAATTTGGGAGGGCCTTAGCAGAGCTGTTTGTTAGTGTTTTAGAAACTATTGTTCAGTGAGAGACTGAAAGCATTTGTCTTGGACCATCAACCCAGCACTGCTTATGCTCTATATGTCTGTAAGCAGGATTATAGCACTGTATTTTCTCTTAAGAATAGCTAAAGATTTGAAAGTTAGTTTAAGTATTTTTCTCTGACATTAGACCTGTCTTTCTGTATTATTTTAAGTTTCTGTTTGACATCTGAACTCTTAGATATCTGTGTGGTGTAGTAGTATTGTCTTGTGTTTTAATTATTTATTATTAAATATTTTAAAAACCTTTACCTGTGGCTGGTTTGTGTAGAGATAGGCTCTAGAGTACATTGCATATTTATAGATGTTATCGTAATAGGCCACTCTAATAAGCCTTAGACTGAATGGTCACATTACCAATTGGATAATAACATTGCACAGTAATAATTGGACACCCTTTCAAGGGCCTTTGGGTAGCTGATAATATTAGCTGGTGGTGGCAGGATTTACTACCATATAGTCTGGGTAAAAGGGCACAGCTGGAAAATCTGTGTCACCCTTTCCCAGGAGTGTCTGTGAAGATGTATAAATACTTATCTCAAAGTGTGGGTGTGTGTCAGCTACCTGGGCAGGGACACGAAGCACTGATTGTAAAGAGAGGGTACTGGAGGTTAGCTTGCCAGCTAGGCTGAGATCTGGACCTTATAGCTGTGCCAGTGGGGAGTCTTATTGGGGACCTGGACAGCAAGGGAGCAACCAGCCCCAGACTAACTGTGATCTCTCTGCGCACTTAAGGGAAATTGTACTTTACTGTGTGTATTAGTTATCCTTTCCTCTTCTAGGAGACAACCTCCCTGTTGTTATTGGTGAGAATTGAGGCTCCTTGATTTCTGGGCCAGGGTGCGGTCATCACAAATACAATTAATATCTCTGTGGAAATATGGAACAAAATAATATTAACATATGAAGATAGACTACAGTTAATAAAAATGGTTTTACTGCCCAACATCCTATATATAGCCTTGGCAATACAACTGTTACAAGAAAGGAATATAAGTAAAGATAAAAATTCATGTATAATAACATTTTTATGGTTTCCCAAAAGAAACAGAATAGCTTTAATACTCAGTTTCAGACCATGGAAACAGGGATATAAAAGCATCAATATCTAAAACAATCTCAGATTGGATAAGTCCAAATTACTCTGCAAATTGGAAAAAATTACTAACTGTAATATCAATAAATTAAGTTGATTTACAAAAAAGTTTCAAATAACAGATAAAAACAATTTGCCATGGCACATATTATGTATTAGTATGCAATATAACATAACTAAATCCACTAAAACTTGTATAATTAATTATTACATTGACTCATTTAGGAAAATTATTAATGCAAATAGAGCTTTAAAAATCTGGTTTGATCTTTTAACATCATTTATAGTCACAAAGATCTTTCCACATAAAGTATATAGAAAAATTATTAATTCCTGGGAACAGAAAGGATTTGTTGGCACCAATGTATCAAAGAACTAAAAGTTTTAGATATGCAAGTATTAAAAACAACATACAAAATTCCACAGCAGGACTGACTAACTTTACAGAGTATTCTGACATATTTGCAAGATTTAAGTAGAATAATTAACAATTTTTCATTTAAAGAAATACCAACTTTATGAAATACATATATGAAATCATATATAATGACTCTGACATGGGAAACAGTATTTCAAAATTTTACAAAATATTGATAAACTATAAAACAACACCCAAAACCTCATATTGGAAATATATAACAAAAGGACACTCAATACAGTTAACTGAAGATATTAAAACAAATATCTTATTATCGATAAAATATACATCCTTTACACAATACTGGAAAGTTTTTTAATTGGAAGTACTTCCACAGAACATTCTTAACCCCAGATAGAATCAGTAAAATTAGTTCTTCCATAAAAGGAATATGTTGAAGATGTGAGCAAGTACACAATGCAGATTTTTTGATTGTGATAAAATTAAGCCATTTTGGAATGGTATTAATAACTTTTTACAAGCTTTATTTAATGAATAATTTTATTTAACTAAAACTCTTGTATTATTAAATGTGAATGAAGGTCTTCATTTGAAAAGGTCAAACGTATCTAGTATGGACTATACTTGCAATTTCAAGGAAGTGTATAACAAGAAGATGGAATACAAACAAAATACCAACTTTGTAAGACTTTTACAGCCTACTGAAGACCACAGCATTATTGAAAATTAAAATTAAAGAACTAAGAATTTATCCAAAGCCATTTATCAACAACCCTTTGGGAAAAGTCTTATTGCTGATTGACACTATACAATAATTGATCAGACACTCTGATAATGGATTGGACATACTTATAAAGTAACTGTATACATTAAGATCTGTTATAGTGTCAAGCTAATGTAAATAGTGTACATAGTTATTTAAGATGTTATGTATAAGTACTATGGAATTAATTCAAATGTATTTGAAAAATACATTTTTTTTGAGAAAAAAAAAAGAAAGTTCGTTTTCTATAAATGAGCCCAGGTATCTAATAACAGTATCAGTTTTGAGGGGGGTGCTATTTATGTCATTGGCGTAGAGGTGATCTTGATTTCACAAAGAGTTCAATGTTATACTTTTGTTGTGTAAAGCTTCGTTCTGTCATCTTGATGCTAGAAATATGTATAAGACCTTCTTGAAAGATATGAATGTCACCTAGAAAGTTGATGACAGCATCAGCAAACTTGGTCAGCCAGATACCCTAGATGTAAGTTTTGACATCTACCAAGCATATGCCAAAGAGCAGTGTCCCTGAGGGTCATCATTGTTGAAGTATGCCTTTAACTTTGGATTCTGCCTGTTGACCAGTTTGCAATCCAACAGATTAGGTAATGGTTTACAATTAGGTGTGTCAGTTTATCAATGATGCCAGATTGTGGGAGAGTACTGAAACCCTTGGCTGGGTCTAGGTAGGCATCGGAACCAATGTGTCTTCATCCAATACCTCTGTGACTCTTAGAAGACATCAGGCAGGTTAAGTGGGCAAGATCTGTCCTTCACAAAGCCAAACTGGTTTAGGTGGAGGAACTGTAACAACCATTAACATTATTTATAAATTCACTTAATAATTTTACAGACAAAGCTAATAAAGCTAAGTGAATTATAATTCCCATTTTATTTATCAGACAGCACACTCGCCTTTGGTGCAGAAGGCTATAAGTTCTATTCCAACACCTGGAAGACTGATTACCAACCTTGCAGTGCAGTATAAAGGGAGTGCTTCACTCCTGAGTATGTCATCCTTTAGATGAAACATTAATTTGCTTACACACAGTAGTTAGTTTGTATATAAATTACGTAAGTCATAGTTTGTGATCATACATGCTTACACTCTGGCTGCTTCTACAAAATGGCACTAGGGATTGCACATGTCTGGAAATTATACGTGCACGCACAGCCTCACATGCTTCTTAAAGACATAGCACACACACATTATATCCTCCCTCTTTGAGACATAGATCATGCAGTTTGTCATCAGATTATTTAGAATGCAGAAATCACAGATAATCTATAGACAGCATTATATAACACATACACACACACACATATATATATATATATGTGTGTGTGTGTGTGTGTGTGTGTATATATATATATATATATATATATATATATATATATATATATATATACATACATACAATCAAGTCCATGTTGCTGCATATTTCACACTAGGCTTAGAAACTTGGACATTTCGTGTGACATGAAAATGGGAATCAGATTTAGCAACTGGAACAGTCTCTGCAAAATGGTTAACCTGTGGAATGTTCAAATTACTTTCTGGAACAGAATCAGACTTTTGAACACATTCTGGTCTGGAAACAATGTCTGACTCATTCGTTGACTTGGAGATTGCATCACAGATACAATGTTGTGATTGCACTGATGATTCTGGTACAGGAAGAAGATGTCTGCATTTCTTCCTATACTCTACACATTCAGAGCTTACCAGTTAGTATCTCAGCTTGGCACAGATGCCTGTAATCTGTCCTATTTGATCAAAACCCTTAATTGTCTGAATTTTTACCATTTCTGCTTCCCTCAGTGGATGAAGTAATCTGCTCAATCTGTCATAACTAGATTTCAGGATATTACACTTCTTAAACAATTGAGCCTTGATGGTTTTATTGTTCGTAACTTTAGGTTGTAACAAACTTGATGAAATAGGTAGCATAGTTCTAGTTTGTTTGGAAAGTAGTCTTTGAGCAGGTGAGCCAACAATATCATCACGAGGTATGTTTCTGAGATTAAGCAAATTCAAGAATACATCGGTGTTGTCATGCTTTGACTTTTCAAGTAATTGCTTTGCACTCTCTACTGCTGATTCAGCTAGATCATTGGATTGAGGATATTCAGGAATACTAGTGACATGTACAAAGTCCCATTCTCTTGCAAATTTCTGAAACTGGTTAGTAGATTGAGTATCATTGTCAGAATACAGTTTTTGTGGACCACCATGAACTGAGACATGATGTTTTAACTTAGCAATAACAGCTGTTGAGGTTGAATTTGGTAGCAGATCAATCTCAAACCAATTTGAATAAGAGTCTACCAAAAGCAAGTAGTGCTGATTGTTCCACTCAAAGATATCAGTTGCTACAGTAGACCAAGGTAGTTTAGGTACTGTATTTAGCTGAAGTGATTCTCTTTGCAAATGCGCTCTGGTACTATTACATTCTGAACAAGAAGAAAAAACTCTATCAATGTCTTTCGATAATGAAGGCCAAAATACTAATTCTCTTGCCCTTGTCTTGGTTTATAATAAACCTGGGTGACCACGATGCAAAATCTGAATATATTCTTGCTGTAAGGAAGCAAAAACATCAATTTTAGGACCTTTGAAAATAATGCCATCTTCCATCAACATTTCATCTCTGTAAGGAAAATACGATTGCACCTCGTGTGATACACTAGATTGCTTTGATGGCCATCCATCATTGATGCAGTGATTAAGGTTTTGTGAAATTGGATCAGTTTTAGTGTGATCTCTCAACTCATCAAGTCTAGTGGTGAAAAAATTATGCACTGACATGACATCAAAGCCAGGGTTTCAGCATCAAGCTATCCTGTTGTACTTCTAGGTGGTCTGGATAAGGTATCAGCCAGCTAGAGCAATTTACCTTTAGTGTAGACTATTTTGAAATTGTACTTTTGCAATTTGAGCATCATTCTTTGTAATCTCACTGGAGTAGAATGCATAGGCTTCTTTAGAATGGTAACTAGAGGTTGATGATCAGTTTCAATCTGGATAGCTCGACCATAAATATAATTGTGAAACTTGGAACATGCAAAAACTATCACCAAAAGCTCTTTCTCAATTTGAGTATGATGCATCTCAGTTTGAGTTAATGTCCTAGATGCATAGGCTACTGACTGCCTTCTTGAAGAATAACTGCATCAAGACCAAAATCTGAAGCATCACAGAAAAGAACAACTGGTTAATCCACATTATAGTATCATAATGTGGGGGGAAGGGGCAATTTTCTGCTTAAGGTCATCAAATGACTTCTGATGATGTTCTAACCATGACCATACAACATTTTTGCATGTTAGCTCTCTCAAAGGTGCTGTGAACTCACTGATGTTTGTTATAAATTTGCCTAAATAGTTGACCATGCCAAGAACACACTGTAAACCTTGCACATTATCTGGTGCTGACATCTCTAGAATAGCTGTTTGTTTAGTTGGGTCAAGTCTTAAGCCTGTACTTGGAAACAAATGCGCTATGTACATAACTTCTGGAAGTCCGAATTTGCACTTCATAGGATTGAGCTTAAAGTTTACTTCATGTGCTCTGTCTAGAACTTTCTTGAGGTTTCTGTTATGCTCTGTTTCACCATTAACTCCAACTAAGAGATGATCTATTATTATGGCACAAGGATAACCTGAAAAAATGCATTCCATTGCATGCTGAAAGACTTCACTTGCAGAATGCATTCCAAATGGCATCCTTAGGAATCTGTATCTGCCAAATGGAGTACCAAAAGTAGTTAAAAATGAAGATTTATGATCAAGCATCACTTGCCAAAATGAACTCTTTGCATCTAAAACAGAAAATATAGTGTCATTCAGTATTAGAGCTGCAACTTCCTCAACTGTATGCATTGGATGATATGGTCTTTTTAATGCTTTGTTCAAATCTCTAGGATCAATGCATATTCTGATTTCGTCTGAGGCTTTCTTATGAGCAGCTGTCATGGACAACACCCATTCAGTTTGTTCTATGACTGGACAAATCACACCTTGCTGCACCATCTTATCCAACTGAGCTTTAACTTTATTTTGGATTGCTAATGGAACTATTATTTCTGGTCTAACTACTGGAATAATCTCAGAATCTAACTTCATAGACTATACAACTGGAGGCTTGCCTAATCTGTCATCAAAAACATCAGCATACTCTGAGAAAATGGCTTCAGAAAAACTTGAACTTGGAACTGCACTCACATGATGAACTTCTTTAGCAAAAGAAAGCATATTCATTCTGTAAATATCTTTGAGACCTAGTAGAGATTGCACTGGAATTCAGACTACATAGAATAATAAGTTTTAACAGTTTTCAGCCAAATAACATGAAAGTATCACTGAACCTTCTGTTTGAATTTCTTCACATCCCTATGCAACAAGTCTCGCACTGCTGGTTGCATTGAGTTGTTCATTAATTCTCACCTTTGCAAATGTGTCTACTGATATAACGTTACACTTTGACCCAGTGCTACTTTGAGCTCTGTGGATTTTCCATTGATCCAAACCACACAAAACACTTCACTCCTTGTTAATAAGTTCACTGCATCAGCTCTTTCTCCAAGTACTGATACACCATCTACATAGAAAGCTGACTGTTTCAGCTGTACTTGAGCAACTTGCTTTTTTGTGTGACCTTTCTTTACAACTGAGTGAGGCTTACTTGATTTGTAAAACTTTTGGAAATGGCTCCTTTTTTACAAGTGTGGCATTGCTGACCATATGTTAAACATTTCTCTCTTTTAGACTCATGATTTGCACCACAAATTGCAACAGTTAACAATAAAGCTAGACATAGGTTTTGCTGACTCACGTTTGTGTTGCACTGAGCTGGTGGTAGAGCTTGCACCTTTTCTGGAACTTTCTGGAAAGCTTTGCACCTTCTTTGGAAACCTTGTGGCTGTCCTTTGCTTAGGCCGTCTTCTGTTTGCCATGTGTTCTATACTATCTATGTTTGCTCTGGAGCTCACTGAAACCATGCTTTTCTGACTTGCAAGCATATTTGTATGTCTTTCTGTCACCTCGTGGATCTGGGAAATCTCTATTGCTTTTCTTAATGTCATATCACTGTCACAAAGTAAAATCTTTCTCAGTGCAGCAATATTAACACCACACACAAGTCTGTCCTTTATCAGGTCATCTTTCAAGTCACCAAACTGACACATTTTAGCTCTGTTTCTCAAGTCAGTTATATAAGCTGCAAATGTCTCCCCTGTTTTCTGATTTCTTGTGTAAAACAAATGCCTCTCTAATATAGGGTTTGTCTGGGGGTTGCACATTTCTCTGAACTTATGTTTCAAACACACTGAGTCTTCCCTCGATTCAGCTTGCACAACAATATGGCGGCCTGCACCTTCCCCTTCATACAGTGTCGGTGCATATACAAATGAATGCTCTCTTTCTATGGCTAGAGATCCTGCAAGATTTTGCAAAATGAATGCCTTGACATTTGCCTATTTATCTGGATGAGCTGCTTGTATGAAGATATGCTTTTGAAGCAATAATCAGCACTAATTCCCCAGGGATATAGCCATGATCCAAATATTAAATTTTATACAGCTTTTATTGCAACCAACAAACAGAAAAGAGCACTACACTGGTTAAGCGCTTTCATGTATGTCCATACACTTCATCAGAACAAGAATAATGGTTAGATTCAGAGTTTAAATACATAAAAAACACCAAAAAGTATTATTGAGATAATATTTTAATTCATGTTATGGTGTGTTTTTAAATGATGTTTGACAATATTTATTTGGAAAAAGTCCTGTACTGTGGCTTTAAGTACAAAAGCACAATTATTCTATTAGTTATGACTTTTTGGCGTTTTTTTAAGTATTTAAACTCTGAATCTAACCATTATTCTTGTTCTGATGAAGTGTATGGACATACATGAAAGCGCTTAACCAGTGTAGTGCTCTTTTCTGTTTGTTGGTTGCAATAAAAGCTGTATAAAATTAAATATTTGGATCGTGGCTATATCCCTGGGGAATTAGTGCTGATTATTGCTTCAATTGTTGGACCCTTTGGATCTTTTTGGCGTCAGTTGTGTTCTCCTTAGCCATGGATTCCATTAACGATGTATCTGGGAACTTTTCTCCTGTTCGGAGAGACGAAGTGGACAAGATTCATTCTGAACTGGTAATCCTTAAGGGTGAAATCACCCGTTTACTTGAATTGATGACTCCGCCTACCAGTTTATCCAAAGTTACGCCCAACCAAATTGGGCAGGAAGTGAATTCTTCACCTCGCTCTTTTTCCGCAAATGGCAGTTTAGACGATATACCTAACGGACAAAAACCTGTGGCGTCCTCTCATTCTTTTTCTGCGGGTTCCACAGTGAAACACAGAAGTAATGGAGGTTTTTTTAATTTTTCTACTGGGTCAACCAACCATTTGGATGACGTTTATCTCATCTCGGGAGCCAAACCGAAGCGTTTGCCACCCACCAGAACATATTCTGTTATTGACGGATTCCAAACTGGAACTTTTAAGAATAATCAAGGTACTGTTAACAAACCTTCACCTAATTGCAGGGAAGGGAACAATTGTGACTTTAAAACCAACTTTGATAAGTTTTTGCGAATACCTTACGAATCTGGTTCTGGGGGTAAAGTAAATGAAAATTTTAGTAGAAATGTAGGGTTTAATTCTACCCTGAAGGACTTGATATTTAAATTTGGTAACAAGTTAAATAAGATTAAGAATTTACAAGTGGATAATATGTATCTTCGCAAATGTTTGGAGTGCAATGTTGTACCAATGGGGCTCCGGTTTTTTAAACAGCCTATTGGGATTGATTTAAACATTGAGAATATTAAGATTTGTAATAACATGTTCGATAATTTTGGGAAACAGTTTATGGAGTTTATCATAACCTGTAATGATCATAAACTCAGCGTGTTGTTAAAAGAAGTAGAAGACATTAGTAATTCCATTACCAGTGACCTTCTATTCCCACAATGGGAAAAGCTTTACGTTAAACAATTTCATTATGCTGAAAATAATGGAAAAAAGACTTTTGAGAGAAAATGTAAAAAAGTTTCCAGAGATTTAAAACATTATGAAAATGGGACTGCATATAAATGGAATAATAGGAATAATAGGGACAATTATAATGAAAATAGTAAGGGTACAGATACTGAAGGTTGTAATAATTTTAAAGAATATGATGATTTTTTAGGTCAAGAATGGAAGAGGCACAACATATGGCAAGAAACAGGATGGAAACAGGGAATGAAGAAATATTGGTACAAACACAGGGATTATTAAGCAGTGACATTTTAACTGACTTTTTAAATGACAATACTGAAGGTGCAATTGGTAATGTAGTTAATGTAGAAGGTGATTTAAAAGTATATAATTATACCTCTTCCAGTCAACAAAGAACATTTTTTAATATTTTCAAAGGGTATGAAGTACATTCCAAGTAAACCTTTTGATTTGGTTGATACCTTGGTTGAATTTAAATTATTTCTCAGGAAATTGAATCTTGGGATATTTTTTCAAGACTGTTCTTCTAAACCCTCCATTACCAATACTCTTAAAAAGAGATGCACTTTTACACCACCCATGCACAAAACTCTTGTATCCTTTGCGAATGTTGTCAACAAGCAATTATATGCTTTATACAATCAGATGAGAAACAATAGAGCACATTCTACTAAGAACAGAGAAATGGAAGAGATTTTGGATACCTTGTGTGAGCTTAATATCAGGATTATGTCAGCCGACAAGGGGGGTGGTATTGTGCTATATGATCAGAATGCGTATATAGCTAAAATATTTGATATTTTAAACAATCCTACTCATTATGAGTTTTTTTCTCTCAATCAAATAAATATAGCATATCACAGAATTGATCTTTATTTAGAGGAGTTTTTATTAGATAAGAGAATTGATGAGGACTTGTATAAGTTTTTAAAAGTTGATTTTCCAGAGTTGGCTACTATTTTTGGGATCCCCAAGGTCCATAAAGACGTGGTGGATCCGCCCTTCAAACCTATTATATCCGGAAGCCGCAGCAAAACCTTCCCCTTTGGCAAGGTTATTGACTGCTGGCTCAAGCATATTTTAGGAAGGACCAAACATATCATGAAGGACTCATGGCAATTCTTGGGTATTTTTACTCAGGATCTTTGGAGTCCTAATATGGTTTTTGTCACAGTTGACATAAAAGATCTTTTTTCTTGTATTCCCAAGGACGAAGGGGTACAAAGATTTGTTAATAGCCTGCGTAAGCACAGTGGGTTTAGTTGGGACAAAATACAACTCCTTTCGGATTTTGTTGAAATTATCCTTGAGAACAATTTTATTTATTATGAAGGAGAGTACTACAGGCAAATCTCAGGTGTGGCAATGGGGGCAGCTTGTGCCCCCATTTATGCCAACCTTGTACTTTTAGACTGGGAAGAGGAATTTGTATTAAAATCAGATTGGATGAAGTACATTACCTGTTATGTTCGATATTTGGACGATTTGTTCATTTTGTGGAAGGGGGATGAAATACAACTTCAAAGTTTTATTGACTATATTAACAATACCACTACCTACCTACAGTTTGTACACCAATTTAATCAGGTGGGGATTAATTATTTGGATGTTTTTTTATACAGTGATGGTACATCTTTTCAATCCCATATATATAGAAAAGATACCTTCAGTAATGGTTATTTAGATTTTAGTAGTGATCACCTGTATTCCCAGAAACATAGCATAATTAAGGGGCAGTGTATCAGAGCTGCTAGGATGACGTCCTTGGAAGAAAAAATGAAACAGGAAATCGATTTCATTGGGAAGTTGTTTAGGGATAAGGGTTACCCTGAATACATGATTAAAGATGTGACCCAGTACGTTATTCACGAATGGGGTAAAAAATACCCACCATTATTAGGGAAGGGATTTATTTCATCTCTTTCGAACATCAGTAGAGATGATATAAGGAATCCCAACAGTATAAACAGTAATAGTCAAGGACAATATTCTAAATCCTGTATTCTGAAATATGGGCAGCACGTTGATAAGGTCAAAGAAATAATTAGTACCAATTGGAATATTATCACAAGTGATGAGGGTATCAATAAACAAATAAGTGATAAGCCTATGTTTGTGTACAAAACAGGGTTTAACATCAAAAAGATTATTGAATGGAAATCTAGTAGGCAGTGTTTAAAAGGGTCTAGTATTAAAACAGGAGCTAGGAAATGTGGACATTGTTCACAATGTTCATATATATTTGAGGGTGACAGTTGCACATTAAATAATGTTAATAAGAACAAAATTTGGTTTGCTAATGGCAACTGTCAATCCCATCATTTGATTTATTTGGCAATGTGTTGTTCTTGTCAATGTTTTTACGTAGGGAAGACTGACAGGCAGCTCAGGAATAGAATCTATGATCACATGTACTGTATTAAGAAAAAAGATGTGAACAATGCCTTATACCGTCATGTTGCCAGTAACAATAGTTGTTATAATTATAGGTTTGCCATTTTGGAAATTGTGAAACTAAATCCCAGGGGTGGTAATATCAAGAGCCTTGTGGGAGAAAGGGAAATCAAATGGCAAATTAAACTTAATGCAGCATGCTTTCCTGGGTTGAACGATGTCATTCCCACTAAACCCCTTATCAAAAGTTGATACAGAAATTTAGGGGATTGCATGTACCCTCAAACATATGTGTATATATATATATATATATATATATATATATATATATATATATATATATATATATTTTTTTTTTTTTTTACACAAGTACACATCTTTTCAATTCAATATATTTTTTAATTTTTAATATTTTTATATTTAAATATCCATTTAATTTTCATATTTATATATTTAGTACATCAAATACAGTATTTTTATACGCATATTCATAACAATGATAGTATATACTTGAATTAAGCTATGAAATGTCATTTGTATTATTGAGATAATATTTTAATTCATGTTATGGTGTGTTTTTAAATGATGTTTGACAATATTTATTTGGAAATAGTCCTGTACTGTGGCTTTAAGTACAAAAGCACAATTATTCTATTAGTTATGACTTTCTGGCATTTTTTTAAGTATTTAAACTCTGAATCTAACCATTATTCTTGTTCTGATGAAGTATATGGACATACATGAAAGCGCTTAACCAGTGTAGTGCTCTTTTCTGTTTGTTGGTTGCAATAAAAGCTGTATAAAATTAAATATTTGGATCGTGGCTATATCCCTGGGGAATTAGTGCTGATTATTGCTTCAATTGTTGGACCCTTTGGATCTTTTTGGCGTCAGTAAGATATGCTTTTGCTCGAATATTCTCCAGTTCTCTGCAGTATTCTGATCAAATACAAGTGGTTGAGGTTTTTGAAATCTGTCTGCCATATTAACACATACCAGCGAAGGGTCTTGCAAATAAGCTCAAGTATACACACACATGTGCATAAGTGATTGGCATAAACACAATTTGTCCAACACTCTTGTGCTCTGAACTTATACTTTCTCTCTTTAAGCTTATCAGAATTATGTAAATGAACAACCTCATAGTACTTTTGAATAACTAGACTTTACAAAATAAACTTCTCAGGCTTCTCGATGCTTTATTGCACTTTGCAAAATAGCTTTTCAGATTTCTCAATGCTTTATTGTGCTTTGTGAAGTAGCCTTTTAGATTTCTCGATACTTTACTGTACTTTGTGAAATAGCTTTTTAGATTTTTCGATGCTTTATTGTGCTTTGCGAAGTAACTTTTTGGATTTCTCGATACTTTACTGTGCTTTGCGAAATAGATTTTTAGATTTCTCGTTGCTTTACTGTGCTTTGCAGAATAGCTTTGTATACTTCTCAATGCTTTATCGAGCTTTGCAAAATAGCTTTGTAGATTTCTCAATGTTTATTGTACTTTGCGAAATAGCTTTTTCAGGCTATCAATACTTTACAAAACTTTATGGAATAGCTTTTCAAACGTTTTGAAGCTTTACAGAGCTTTGCAGAATAATTTCTCAGACTTTTCAATGTATTATAAAATCTTTGATTGGTAAAGGCAGACATGCTAATCACTCACCATGCTTGCGGAATTGGTAAAGGCAGAAATGTTAAAGTCATGCACTTTTGAAATTGGTAATGGCAGAAATGCTGAAATAATTTGCTTTTGAAATTGGTAAAAGCAGAAATGCGAAAGTAATCACTTAGAACTTTATTGATATAGGCAGGAATGCTACAGTCATATGCTATCACTTGTCAAAGTCATTACTTTAAGAAACATTTGAGAACTTTACAATGCAACTGAGCAATTCACGAACACTGCAATACTCTTGCAATCTTTTGTAAGAAACACCTTTCATCAATGCAAGAAACATATCAAGCAGCTGTACAATGCTAATACATTAAACTTCTGTTGACCAAATTCAATATCTTTTGAAGTATTTACACTTTGCAAATGTCGACATGCAGTACACTGAAATGTCCCCAAAATGGTGGTACCTTGCTAGGCAACTCTTTCTAGTACAAGAAGCACTCTGTAATGGTGGCACTTTGCAAATAGACACACCCAGCACAAAAACTTTTATTCAAATAACTATGCTTTGACTGGATTACATGAAATAGTTACACTTTGCACACAGTGAACTCTTTAAAGTATATGCACTGCACACACTGTAAGCACTTTTAGACACTCTGAGATACTTTGAATAACTTTAGTTATGTCCTTGATACAATATGAAGTCATAGTTATGCCCAAAACAGCACTTTACCCAAACACAAGCAGTCGCCTTACTTCACTTTTGATTACTCTGCCCTTTCTCTTTCTTATATTCTTTTCGGTTGTTTAAGCCCTTTTTATGCCCAACAAACTTTTCTTTGTGATTGTTTTACTCTAAGCATGCCCAATTCTGCCTTAAACATTTTCATTTTGCACTTTAAAGTCAATTGTCTTGTCAAATACTTTTATCTTAAACATTTTCTTTAGTTAACAAACTTTTTTGTAATTTCCACTTGCCTGATATGCAGTTTGTGCCCTTGTAATGCTCTTTCTTGCCTCTCTTCATATCGAGTAAATAATTTTTATTATCTTTCATTACCTTTCATTCTTTCTGGTTGTGTTTGTATTGTTTTCTCTTAGTTTCACCTTCTCTGTCACCTTTGCATCTCATGGCTCCAAATGTTCTCTCTTCCATCCTGGTTCTGACACCATGTCGCTTTTGTGTTGGTACATGAATAAACGAGTCTTTGTGAGTTCTGTTTAAGCAGATGTATTCTATACAAAACATCAGAATAAACGTTTATTGACTATGACTTAAGTAACTTATATACAAACTACTGCGATCATACATGCTTACTCTCTCACTGCTTCTACCAAATGGCACTAGGGATTGCATGTGTCTGGAATTTATATGTGCATGCATAGTCTCACACACTTCTTAAAGACATAGCATGCACACATTACACTCTGATCTACACTTCCCAAATCTAATTCCTATTATACCATGACCGCCGAAAAACGTGCACGCTGATTGGCCAGCGTGCCCGTTGTAAATCGAGTCATACTAATGGAAAAAGGTCCGGTCGCCCGGACTTTTTTCCATTAGTATAACACGTTTTTTTAAAACACTGTCTCGCTATGTTAAATGGGTTTAACATAGCGAGACAGCTTTAAAATAAGCAACGGAGATCTTCGTTGCTTATTTTAAAGCTGTCTCGCTATGTTAAACCCATTTAACATAGCGAGACAGTGTTTAGCAACGGAGAAAGCAAGATCTCTGTTGCTTTTTTTAGTGTTCGCTATGTTAAATGAGTTTAACATAGCGAGACAGTTTAAAATAAGCAACGGACATCTCCGTTGCTTATTTTAAAACTGTCTCGCTATGTTAAACTCATTTAACATAGCGAAACACTAAAAAAAAAGCAACGGAGATCTTGCTTTCTCCGTTGCTTTTGCCCACAGCTCTGATGTACTGCGCAGGCGCGCAGTACATCAGAACTGCCACGGATGCCAGACATCTGCGGAAGGGCAGTAAACAGGCATTATACTATGCCATTATTTAAGAAAAGTAATAGTTTCTTTTCTTAAATAATGTCATGGTATAATAGCAATAACCCACTTCTGGGTGTGGGTAATGCTAAATTTACCCACAGTTGGCTTTGTTTGGTCCCTCGGGCTTCGCCCTCAGGACGAAACCACGCCAACCGTGGGTAAATTTAGCATTACCCACACCCAGGCGTGGGTTATTGCTGTAATACTTCTCTTTATTGCATAGTGAAATCAATTTATTTTATTTTTCCATTTTACCCACTCCTTTACTTTTCTCTTTATTGAGACTCATAACTATTATTTCTAAACAGCTATTTAAATGACCTTTTACTTCTTCCTTCTCACTTGTCTGTCTAGTGATTAATATAATGTCATCAGCATATGATAACATTATAGGTATCTCAGTTCCTTCCTTTGTTGTATAGCTTACATTTTTGACTCCTGATTAATATAACTTGTTACTACAATTAATAATAGTGCAAATATTATGCCATTCAAAGGACATCCTTGTCTTATTCCTCTCTTAATGTTTATTTCCTCACGTAACTGAACAATTAATACTTTACTTTATTATATTTCTATGAAATCATATACATGTTCTTTATTTTATCACTCATAAAATTATATGTTGTATAGTGTCAAAAGCTTTACAAAAATCTCCTATTATGATTTGTAGTTCTTCTTGTCTATCTGCTATATCACCTACTAACTGTCTAACAACCATTAGCAATTTTAAACTTCCTCTGCCCCTATCCCTATATATTGTATCGTGTACAATACTCACAAATTTAACTTCCATTCTTTTTTATATAATTTTCATAAAAAAATTTATTGTCATTATTATTCGATACTATAGGTCTCCAATTCCTTATTTCATTTTTTTAATTTTTTCATATCAATTTAAATATCCTACTACATAGTTTCTTATATTTGAAACCAACATTCAACAACTCATTTAATAATTCTATAAAGTATGCCTTCTTTTCTATTATCATACTTTTATGCATTTGGAATTCTATTCCGTCAGGTCCTGCTGCTGTTTCTGCATTTACTTGTCCTAATAATCTATCTAATTCCTCAAATGCTATTCTATTTCCAAATCCATATTATCTTGATGTCAAAATGTTTTTACTTTCCACAATATTTTTCCTTTCTTCCTCTTATCTTCAAACATTTCTCACCCATAATCCATTATTATTTTCATTGTATTTTTTGTCTCTCTGTATCTTCCCTTTTCATCTTTTAATTCCTTCTTTATACTGTCCCCTTTTATTACTTTACTTAAATATGGAGCAACTTCTTCTTTCTTTCCTTGAAGAAAATACCTTTGCTTAAATAACAAATTCTTATTTTTCTCTTGATTTATCTGATACATTTCTTTTTTATTAATGAAATATTTATTTTACCAAAATTTTCTTCACTTATATCATTATACCTTTTTTTACTTCTTTCCTCTTATTTCATTGCCACACTATGTAACATTTGTTCTGTTTCTCTTGAAAGACATCCACCATTCACACTAATCTCTGTAGTATTGTCTCATGGTTATTTGATCCTCCCATAATTCTAACCATCTTATTTTCCCTTTTCCTTCCCATTCTTTTTCATTTAACCTTTTTAAACATTTTCCTACCTTAAAATCATATGCTTTGTCTTTTATTTTTATCCAAATAGCTCAATGAGCTCAGGAGCATGTTTTTACTGTCCCTGCTTACATAGTCTGCAGTCCTTTATCTATCAGAAAATAATCTATCTCTGTTATATATATTCCATGCTATAATTCCAATTGCTATTATTCCAAATACTAAATTGACAATATCTCATAATCACCATCACCTTTTTTACATCAACTTCTTTTTTTCTGTTTTTCCATAAATCACAATTAAAATCCCCTATTATAATAATTTTCATATTTATAGCCACATTGTTCAGAATTTGATTAAACGTTTCCCTTTCTTTGTTTGCAACAATTGCATATAACACACTTATTCTATATAGATTCTCTTTCCATTTTATATATAATAGTTATCCTTCCCATTATTACTAATGTTATTTCCAGAATTTGAACTGCCTTCTTAATCATAATTCCTATTCCTGAACAAGTATCTTGGCATAAATTCCAAACAAAATCATGTAGTATAAAATATATATTTGCAATCAATCTTCTTTCATTAATGATCTAGCATATTTCAATATTATTATGTCCATATCTAATTATTTATACCATGCTATAATGGCTAACCTTCTAACTGTACTTTTAAACTATTTACATTTAAAGCTAGTATTCTACACTTTTCTATTTTCCTTTTCCAAAGAATCCTATTAAATTAATATCATTAACCCTTTCCCCTTTTCCTTTCTTTTTTGCTTTCATATTTAGCCTTATGAATTTTCTTCTTCTCTCCTGTACCCTTTTACTGATTGAGTTCCCTTAACATCAGCAGAAAGACCAAGTGGCTCACTAGTTAACATGTTTGCCTCTCATCCACAAGGATTGATTCTCACCACTGGAAAGAGCTTTAGCTACTTTGCAGCTAACATTTTCTTCATCACTAATCTCAGAACCTTCTTCTATGTTCAATTATACTTATTTGTGGTTCATTACTATCTATCATCTTATTAACCCAGCCACTGGGGATGCACAAGCCAGCGCATTTCTTTGTGCCAGTCCCAAGCCTGGATAAATGGGGAGGGTTGCGGCAGGAAGGGCATCTGGCATAAAATGTTGCCAAATCTTACATGCAGACAACAGTACAGAAATACATACCAGATCGGTTGAGGCCCGGGTTAACAACGACCACTACCAGTGCTGTTGGCCAACAGGGTGCTGGCAGAAATTGGGCTACTGTTGGCCGAAGGAGGAGAAGAGGGGGAAGGCATGCCC
Source organism: Protopterus annectens (assembly GCF_019279795.1). NCBI lineage: Eukaryota > Metazoa > Chordata > Ceratodontiformes > Protopteridae > Protopterus > Protopterus annectens. The sequence goes on from NC_056731.1 coordinate 1,359,876,824, forward strand.
AAAGGCAGGTAAAGGCTAGGATTGTGATAGTGAGGGTTGGAACTCTGAATGTTGGCAGTATGACTGGTATGGGGAGAGAACTAGTTGATATGATGGACTGAAGGAAGGTTGGTATATTGTGTGTGCAAGAGACCAGATGGAAGGGGAGTAAGACTAGGTGTATCAGAGGCAGTTTCAAGTTGTTCTAACATGGTGTGGATGGGAGGAGAAATGGTGTAGGCATTATCCTGAAGGAACAGTATGCTAAGAGTGTTTTGGAGGTGAAAAGAGTGTCAGATAGAGTGATATTTATGAAGCTGGAAATTGATGGTGTAATGATGAATGTTGTTAGTGCATATGCTCCACATGTTGGGTGTGTGATGGATGAGAAAGAAAAATTTTGGAGTGAGTTGTATGAAGTGGTGATGACTGTACCCAAGGGTGAGAGACTGGTGACTGGATCAGATTTCAATGGGCATGTTGGTGAAGGGAACAGAGGGGATGAGGAAGTGATGGGTAAGTATGGTGTTAAGCATAGGAATGCAGAAGGTCAGATGGTAGTGGATTTTGCGAAAAGGATGGACATGGCTGTGATGAATACGTATTTTAACAAGAGGTAGGAGTATAGGGTGACATACAAGTGTGGAGGAAGATGCACACAGGTGGATTATATCTTATGTAGAAGGACCAGTCTGAAGAAGATTGGAGACTGTAAAGTGGTGGCAGGGGAAAGTGTAGTTAGGCATCATAGGATGGTGATTTGTAGGATGACATTGGTGATCAAGAAGAGGAGGATGAGTGTGAGGGCAGCACCAAGGATCAAGGTAATAGTGAGGTGATGTTCAGGGAAGAGTTATACAGTATACAGAGAAAGAGGTTGGCAAAGAAGAAGTGGGATTGTCAAAGAGATGAAGAAAGTAAGCAAGAGTATAAGGAGATGAGGTGCATGGCAAAGAGAGAGGTGGCAAAGGCTAAGGATAAGGCGTATGAAAAATTGTATAAAAGGTTGGACACTAAGGAGGGAGAAAAGGACCTGTACTGATTGGCTAGACAGAGGGGCCAAGCTAGTAAAGATGTGCAGCAGGTAAGGGTGATAAAGGATAATGAGGAAAACATACTCACAAGTGAGGAGAGTGTGTTGAGCAGATGGAAAGAGTACTTTGAGGGGTTGATGAATGAAGAGAATGAGAGGGAGAGAAGGTTGGATGATGTGCGGATAGTGAATCATGAAGTGCAGTGGATTAGCATGGAGGAAGTAAGGATAGCTATGAAGAGGATGAAGAACAGAAAGACTGTTGGTCCAGATGACATACCTGTGGAAGCATGGAGGTGTTTAGGTGAAATGGCAGTGGAGTTTTTAACTAGATTGTTTAATGAAATCTTGAAAAGTGAGAGAATGCCTGAGGAATGGAGAAAAAGTGTTTTGGTACCAATTTTTAAGAATAAGGGTGATGTACAGAGCTGCAGTAACTACAGAGGGATAAGACTGATCAGTCACAGCATGAAGTTATGGGAAAGAGTAATGGAAGCTAGGTTAAGAAGGGAGGTGATGATTAGTGATCAGCAGTATGGTTTCATGCCAGGAAAGAGCACTACAGATGCAATGTTTGCTCTGAGAGTGTTGATGGAGAAGTACAGAGAAGGTCAGAAGGAGTTGCATTGTGTCTTTGTGGATTTAGAGAAAGCATATGACAGGCTGCCTAGAGAGGAGTTGTGGTATTGTATGAGGAAGTCAGTCGAGAGTGTCAGAGAAGTATGTGAGAGTGGTACAGGATATGTATGAGGGTAGTGTGACAGCGGTGAGGTCTGCGGTGGGAGTGATGTATGAATTTAAGGTGGATGTGGGATTACATCAAGGATCAGCTCTGAGCCCTTTCTTATTTGCAATGGTGATGGACAGGTTGACAGACGAGATCAGACAGGAGTCCCCGTGGACTATGATGTTTGCAGATGACATTGTGATCTTTAGTGAGAGTAGGGAACAGGTGGAGGAGACCCTGGAGAGGTGGAGATATGCTCTAGAGAGAAGAGGAATGAAGGTCAGCAGCACTAAGACAGAATATATGTGTGTGAATGAGAGGGAGTATAGAAGAATGGTGAGGATGCAGGGAGTAGAGGTGGCAAAGGTGGATGAGTTTAAGTACTTGGGATCAACAGTTCAGAGTAATGGTGAGTGTGGAAAAGAGGTGAAGAAGAGAGTACAGGCAGGATGGAGTGGGTGGAAAAGAGTGTCAGGAGTGATTTGTGACAGACGAGTACCAGTAAGAGTGAAAGGGAAGGTCTACAGGAGGGTAGTGAGACCAGCTATGTTATATGGGTTGGAGACAATGGCACTGACAAAAAGGCAGGAGTCAGAGCTTGACGTGGCAGAGTTGAAGATGTTAAGATCTGCACTGGGTGTGATGATGATGGACAGGATTAGGAATAAGTATGTTAGAGGGTCAGCCCAGTTTGGAAGGTTTGGAGACAAAGCCATTGAGGCAAGATTACGTTGGTTTGGACATGTGCTGAGGAGGGATGCAGAGTATATTGGGAAAAAGATGCTAAGGATGAAGCTGCCAGGTAACTGGAAAAGAGGGAGGCCTAAGATAAGGTTTATGGATATGGTGAGAGAGGACATGCAGGTGGTTGGTGTGACAGAGCAAGATGCAGAGGACAGGAAGAAATTGAAACAGTTGATCTGCTGTGGCAACCTCTAATGGGAGCAGCCGAAAGAAGAAGAAGACTATCTATCATCTTATTCTTAGCTTTGTTTATAACCTCCTCTTTTTCTTGCTTCTGCTGCTGCTCTTCTTAATTTATTTCAAATTGTTCTTGTGTTTGTTCCTGCTCCTCTTGCTCAAACATACTTGCTTTTTATATGTCACCCTTCCCTTCTTTACAATCCATCCACATATGCCCAGCCTTATTATACATTTTTTCATATCACCTCCTTATTTTACCACAAAAATAACATTTTTTTAACACAATTCATAATGAAATGCTCTATCTTTTCACAAAAAAAAAAAGTTTTCAGTTGACCCAATATTTCAGAACTCCTTTTTGACCTTCAACCTTTATACTACTAGGAATATACATAATTTTCATTTCCATTTCAGACTGACATTGCTGTCCCATCACCCAGTCCATAGACCTCTCTTATCATACACCTTGGATGTATCCATTATTTCTTTACATACATTACATTATATCCAAATACACAAATGAACCAAACTGCAGTGGAATTCAGCATATTAATGATAAAACATTATAAAGGCAACAATTGCCTGCAATTTAATAATACTCTGTTTAAAAAACTAATAATAACTACAAAGGATAAATGCTTTTGTTTGCAGTATATAACATGGAAACTTGTTTAGATCCATTTTAAAATCACCATGTGAATGTATTTTTATAAGCATTACATTACTTCAGCATCAGTCCTAAACTGTATACATATTTTTTTCTTGGTTTCCCAATAAAAAGCTTTAAACACATATAAGTTCCAAGGAGCACAGACTTTTCTTTTTATTATTCCATCCCAAAAATATCCATTGCATGTCAATGCTATTAAATATCGACAAACCTAAGCTTTTTGCTGGCCAAATGCTGTACTCAGTTACTGTTTTTAAACTATGGAATGACCTCCCCCCCCACCACTCAGAACCATGTCTAATGCCACTACCTTTAAAAAAATCCCTTTATAGGTTCATAGGTCCATAGGTAGGTACTAGGCTATCAGCCCAAGGACCTGCATAAGCCTTGCCAACAAGGTTCCCTGGCTTACGCCACCCAAGAAAGTTATTTTCCTGTGCCACTGTCAAGCAGAGACACAGAAGTGATCCCCGGGGTGTATTTCCTATTTCCCATCCACTCATCAAGATTTTTCTTGAAGAGTGCTAATGAAGAGCTTTTCTTGACATAGATGGGTGGCCTGTTCCAGAGTATGGGAAGTCTCTGGGGCAGGAATCTATCCCTCCAGCATATCCTGTTTATTGTGGTGACAAGGTGTAGGTCCCTAGAGTGTGTAGCTCAGAGGGATTGGAATGTCTTTAGGTGTAGCATGTCCAACAACTCTGGGTTTGACATAGCTTTATATGTTAGGCAGAGATCACCTCAGAGTAGCCAATATGCTAGGGAGTAAAGCTGGAGTTTTTTGAGGTGGTTAGTGTACGGCATTTGTTTGAGGCCAGTAATCCTCTTTGTGAGGTACTTCTGTGGCCTTTCCAGCTGCTCCAGATGTCTTGTGAGGTAAATTCCAAAAGGGGCATTGTACTCTACAATGGGTCTAATGAGTGTTGAGTAAAGGGGAACAATAACCTCTTTTTTCCTGGATGAGAAACCTTTTATGATGAGGTGTGCCACATAGAAGGACTTCCTGACTACTGTGATGATGTGACTATCAAAGGAAAGACTATTGTCCACCTGGGTCCTAAGGTCTCTTATCACACATTCGGTGTTAAGTAGATTGCTGCCTATGTGGTAGTTCATGGGTACAGAGTTTTTATCAAAGGGGATGACACTGCACTTTTTGGCAGTGAGCTTGAGGCCATGGCTCTGACACCAGGCATCTGTCTCAGCGAGAACCTTCTGCAGGATGTCCACATCATTTGGGGACTTGACTATGACTCCTAGTTTGCAGTCATCTGCAAACTTTGTTAGCCAGAGGCCTTCTGTGTTAGCTTGTACTTCAGAGAAGTAGATAACAAACAGGAGAAGTCTCAGGATGGAACCCTGTGGTACTCCACTTGTCACTGCTTTGAGGTCAGATTTGGAGTCTGCAACTTTTACAGTGTGGGTTCTGTCAGTGAGCCAGTTGGCAACCCATCTTGTGATGTAGGGATTTATACCTAGTTTAGTGAGATTAGCTATAATTCCAGAATGGGGGATGGTGTTGAAAGCCTTGGCAAGGTCAAGATAGGCTATGTGAATCACCTTACCCTCATCTACAGCTTTGGTGACTGCCTCAAAGAAGTCGATCAGGTTCAGGAGGCATGATCTGCCTTTCACAAACCGGAACTGGGTGGGATCCAGAGTTTGGAGGTTACCAATGTCTTTGTTTATGAGTTCCATGATGATACGTTCTATGGCCTTGCAAACCAAGCTCATCAGGCTAATAGGTCGATAGTTCCCGGGATCAGTGGTGGCTCTTCCTTTGTGGAGTAAGATAACTGTTGCTGTGCACCATTCAGTGGGCACAAAGCCTGATGTGAGGCTATTATTGAACATGGTGCTTAAGGGGGGAGCCAGTTCATTCTGAAGTTCGTGTAAAACGCAGCCTGGGATGTTGTCCGGTCCCATGGATGCTGTGTTTTTTGCTTTAGAGAGTGCAGCTTTTACCTGCATAGTTGTGATTACAGTGACTCTGCATTCTTCCTGTATAGATATGGGCCCTTTAGGGGGTGAGAGGGGGGGTAAAGTTAGCACTTAACCTATCTGCCAGGATGTTGGCAATATCAGTTGGTTCTGTAATTTTCATGCCTTTGTGCTGTAACTCAGAGCAGATCTGGGTGTTGCCATCCAGATTCTTAACATAGCTATATCATGCTTTGTGGTTGTCCTTGGAATTAGTGGCAATTTTGTTTTCATAGCTAGCTTTGGAGGACCTTATAAGGGATCTCAACTTCTTACTGAGGCTGACCAGGAAGCTCCTCCACTCATGGGATTTTACTCTCTTTTGCAACAGTTTCTTCCTTCTGTTGTACAGTTTGTTTATGGTAGGGGACCACCAGATCAACTTCCTTTTTTGGAGGATAGCGTCTTGGTTCTGTTTGGGATAGCACAATCCATGCACTTGTTTAAGTGCTTATAGAGTGTATTTGTGTAGGATTCAGCAGTTGTAACTGTATTGTCCAGCTGCATGGGTGTCATGAAGTTCACCACTTCTGTCTTAAGAAGCATGAAGTTGGCTTTGGAGAGGATTTTTTACTGTGGTTTCCTTAATGGGGGGTGGGGCCGGGATGTGGATATCAAGGGTGATTAGCTTATGGTCGGATCGGTCCAATGAGGAGTTGACTTCAGGTGTGGAACACTGGTCACTCATGTTGGTAATGACTAGGTCTAGGATATTGTTGCTCCTGGTGGTGGTCTGGATAAGTTGATCCAGGGCATTGGAGTTTATGAATTCCAGAAAGCATTGAGCTAAGGAGTTGGTACACGAGTAGTTTTCCCAGTTAATGGTGGGGTAGTTGAAGTTGCCCATTATTAGGGTGTTTGGTTGAATCCTAATATTTTCCAGTACATCAAGAAAAGAGGAGTGGGAATCCTGGGGCATGGTGGGGGATCTGTAGCAAGCTACAATTTGGATTGCAGTTTTGCCCAGAGTTAGTTTCACTTGGATAACCTCGGATGCGTTATGCTGAGCAACTAGGAGGTGTGGATATCCTTAATGAATATGGACACACCTCCGCCTTTGGTGTTTTGGTCCAGGTTACATGGCCGAAAAGTGTGGTATGAGTTATAGCGTGGTAGTTCAGGGGTGCTCTCTGGAGCCTTGAACCAGGTCTCAGTCATTTTACAGATATCGATGTTCTCCATTTTAAGGAGTGCCTCGAGTGAGTGCATTTTGAGATTTAGACTTCTAGCATTGAGTAGCATTACCCTCAGTTTTTGCTTGCCTGTTCCTGTTATGGTGGTGAATTTGTTATTTGAACCGTGCTTCATATTTGAACCTTAAACTTCATCTCTCCTCACAGTGGTTATGCACTTGCACCTCTACTAAGAACAACATAACTTGACCCTCTCATTATCTTTCTCCTCTTCTCTCTACAACCACTCTAGTATCCCTTTCTGTCAACCACCCCAACTCATTTTTCCACTCACTTTGAGCCTGCAGTACACCTACATTACCATGCTGTTTTTCCTTCTTCTCTGCTATTTATCTTACTCAATATTTAATTTACCTTTATTTTGTAGTTTCAATCCATGACTGTATGCTATTTCCTTACTATTTGTCTTCAATTCACCCTCTGTTACTAACCTATTGTATGTAATCATAATATTCGTCTCCAATTTTACCTCTGTCAATAATTTAGTGTATGCAATTATAATGTTGTTTTATTTGCTACTGTTGTATTATATATCCTGTATCATTGTAACATATTTCTTATCTGTATGTGTTAATGTGGAGCTTTTCTCCCTGGGCCTCCACTGAAATGGTTTCTTCTGGCCCAGTGGACTACCCCAGTAATCAAATGCAATAAATAAATAAATAAATACATTTTCAAAAATAATGTCACAAAAAGTCTCTTTACTTATATGAATAAAAGCTCTTAACTGTGTTGGTTTGGTTCCCAATGGAGAAATTATGTTGTCCTATAGATCATATCTTTCCATTCCCCTTTCTTCTTTACTGTAGATCCTTACAGTGAAATTTCTTCTCTGCTTAACCTATGGTACCATTCCTTCTACTTCTTTTCTTCCCTTCTGCAGTACCATATCTTCATATGATCACAGAAAAAGCGAATTGGATCCACAAATGTAAAAACCAGATAACAGCTCTTCCAAAACGCAAAACGCTGCCACTCACAGTTGAAAGTCAGCACAGGAGAGAGAAATAAACGTACCACTTGTAAAAACAAGTACTTTTAATGACTATAACTGTATTTCTCTCTCCTGTGCTGACTTTCAACTGTGAGTGGCAGCGTTTTGCCTTTTGGAAGAGCTGTTATCTGGTTTTTATATCTTCATATGATTTATTTTCTTCACAGCATTCTTATTTATGAGTTCTTCTTTTTGTATTTTATTCATTATATCCCCCCCCCCCCCGGAATGATCTTACCACTCTCTGGCTCACTCACCACCAGCAAATCCTGCAAAATACCATCCTGTAACTTTTGCATCTTGCATTCTGAATCCTGCAAAGGTCCAATTTCCTTTGCTTCTTTCTTCACTCCATTATTAGAGTGCTTATACTTAAGTATCTTATCAGAATGGGAAGGCTTGGCCATCTTTCACATAATTCCAGCACACTCCTTCTCCTACTATTGCTGATGTGAAGTCTCATTTGACTTCAGTTCCACATCACTTTCCTTCCTTTGCTCTCTGATCACTTTCTTCATTTCAACCAAAGACTCATATGTCTTATTTTCCTCAAACATAATACTGTTCTCCAAAAAGAAATGAAACTTCCAGCAACAGTTTACAGTGCCGTGTAATTATGCCTCCTGCTTCTCTGATCTGCCTACACACCCAGAATGGAAGCAAGAAGTGCCAAAGCAACAATGGTCCCACTCTCCAAAATAAAGATGAACAGGGGTTCTTTATTGATTAGAGCAGCTTATATACACTATTTACATTATGTACAACATATACAATATACACATTATTAACAATTGCTTACATCTAACATAACAACATAATATAACTTCATATATTTTAATTATTTCAATTATCCCCCCACATATTTTTTCCACAACCAAAAATGTACCTTTTTCAACATTTCAGCTAATACCCATTTCCTATTATATTTATCTCATTCAGTCTTTCATTCCATATGACTCAGAAAATATAAAACAATTTTTGATCAATTTCTTTCGCTTCCTTTCTTCTTCTTTTGTTACCATAATTTTCATACTCTATCATGTTTGTGTTTATATCTTTCAGAATGTTAGAATCATTCAATGCATTAATTTGATGCAATTTCTGCCACAGTTTTCTGACTCTTGTACAATTTAAGAAAACATATTCCATCATCCCGTCTCTCCACAATAGTTACATACCAGTTCCTGAATCCTTTTATATGGCATATTTGCTTTAGCAGGTTGTTTACTTATCATTAACCTCCACATAAAATATTTACATTCATACATTTTGCTGCATAGAAGCCTTATTTTAATTGCATTATATACATTTTTCCAAGAATAAATATAATAGCATTCCCTTATTACATTTTCATACCGTTCCTTTCTGTTCTTTTCCAGGCTTTCTTTTTTTCAATTTCCATAACAATATCTTATTTTGATATGCCTTAATGTCATTATTGACATTAATCTTCCATCTTTTCTCATATCTTAAACTTTCCCCATACATCTTTATATTTTATTTTCATTATATCATTTACTATGTTCCTATTTTCTTCTTTTAATACCCTCAACACTTTAAACAAATTCAATGAAGCTGCATGTACTGTAGGATTTAATAACCCTAATCCTCCTTCTTCTTCCTGAACAAACACAATTCTTCTCCTCACAGAATTTAGTCTTTATCCCCATATAAATGAAAATATAATCAATAGCAATTCCTTTTCATGCTTAGATGAGATCATATATAAGCTTGCCAAATAGGCAATCTTACCTAACATAATAGAGTTTATTAAATAAACCTTTTTCTTATATGACAATCTATATGACCTCCAAAATATACATTTCTCTCTCAGCTTTTGTATCAGTCTCTCCCCTTATATTTCCTTCATCATATTAACCCCAGACATTATTCCTAGAATATCTACCTCTTCATCATTAAAGTGAATACCTTCTAACTCATCCAAAAATCCAGTTCCTTCACTTTTAACCTTATTGATGCTTAGACCAAGCATATTTAAGTACCTATTTAATTTCCTAATTCCTTGTTCTATCCATTTCTTGTTTTTATTAATTAAAACTATATCATCTGCATAAGTAAGAATAACTGGGGCATAAACCCCCTTTATTATCCTATACCTTGCTATTTTCAGTTCTCTGTTCATTGCATTTACAATCACATTCATAATTAATACAAATAAGATGTTGCTTGCTGGGCAGCCCTATCCTGTCCCACACTGTATTCTTATTTCTTTGCTTAACCATTCATTTAATATTATTATAATAATATTATTCTCATATACTGATCTTATAACTTATTATTTTGTCACTTACATTATCACTTAATATACTCCATAGTTCAGCATATTGTATTTTATCAAATGCTTTGTTTACATGGCCAACCAATACTTTAGTTTCTACTTTTTATTTATAATGTCATCTATTAACTCTCTCAACACCCATAGTAAATCCTGACTTCCTTTCCCTTTTTTCAAAAAATCATAGGTTCCATCAGTCTATCCATAGATTGTCCTAGTCTTTTCCTTATTATTCTCATAAATATTTTAAAATCTGTATTGTTTAATAATATTGCTCTCCAATTCCTAATGTTTTCCTTCTTCCCCTTCTTTCATATGCATTTCATGGCCATGTATCTCTTTTTCATTTATCTTTTTCTAATTATTCATTCAAAACTTCTACAAAGCATACTTTTTTTCAATGTTTGTATAATAATACCTACGATACTCAATTCCATCTAATCCCATAGCTTTCTCCATATCCAATTTTTTTAAGATTTCATCAAGCTCTCCTATATCTATATTTTTCCATAATCTCATTGTCTTCTTTTCTTAACTGACTTAACTCTCATATTTGCCTCTGTTTTATCTTTGTCTTCTTAAATGTATTTTTATATACTGCTCTATTACTTCAAATATTTTTTGTGTATTCACCTTTTCTCCTTCTTTGGTTTCCAATTCTCTTATTACCCTCTCATTTTCTCTCACAATTTTACTCAAATATGGAGCAACTTCTTCTTTTTGCCCTTGTAAAAAGTACTTTTGCTTATATAACATATTCTTAACCTTCTCTTGATTCGTTTCATAGATTTCCTTCTCTTTTCCATAAAAGTTTTATCTCTTAACATTTCTCTGAATACTGACTTAACAACCTATATTTTTGATTTTCTTTCTCTCTATTCATCACTTGACATTCTAGAAAACACTTTGTATACTTCCCTTTAAAACAACCACCAAATGGTGCAATGTTTATAAAATATTCTCATTTCTACATAATCTTCTCATAATTGATCAATTTCTTTTCACTCTTCTTCATCTAAATCTTTTTCATTCAATCTTTTAATACCCTTACCTATCCTTATATAGTCTTCCTTTTCTTTTATTTCTATACATATAATCAAATGGTTTGAGAAACCTGCTTCCTTTGTTTCTTTTTTATGCTTTTCATATTAGTTATTATAAACTATATGTCCTTTGTACATTATCCCATATATATATATATATATATATATATATATATATATATGGTTTACTATCACAATTTCGCCGTGCAATTGCATGGCTATGAAGTAATCAAATACTTCATAGTTTGGCAGGTTATGTGAGTGACTGTTATTATTGCGAATGGACTATGCATTCGCAATTATAACGTTCGCTCATGTAAGGGGATCGCAGTACAGTGCAGTTAGGGAAATACATCCCTTTCCTCACTGTAGTGCGATCTCGGAGTTGGAATATTAAGTTGGGGGGGTGTGGGGGGTGCAGCCCCCCACAGGGGGGTGCAGAGGGTCTTGCCCCCCTGCATAAATGTGAGTTTAGGCTAGTTCGGTAGGGAGTTAAGGGAAGGGTGGGAGTGCTGTTAATTATTTTCGACAATTCACAGCTGTTTTCGACATTAGGTACATACGGAAATGTGTACTTTCAGCAAAACACTTCGCTAATACGTACACATTTTATTTTAACTTTCGACATTTTGATAGTAAACTATATATATATATATATATATATATATATATATATATATATATATGTATATATATAATACTTTCTACTTTTCATTATTTCATAAACTTTTTAACATCATTTTCTTTGTTATTTCTTTTCCTCGTATCATAGTTAAAATCTCCTACCAATATTCTTTCCATATTCACTCTTACATAATTTAAGATGTTTTCTTTTTAGTGACACATGCATATATTGCAACAATTCTATATACATCTTTCTTTTATCCTATAACTAATACTGTCATTCTACTTAACTCTACTAAAGTATAATCTAAGACCTTAACTGTTTCATTACATAACACAGCAATCCCTGAACTTGTAGCATTTCCCATGTTTCATACAATGATACCACCCCATAATTTTCCGTTTGTTTCCTTTCACCATCCATTAAGATTCTTGTATCCTCTAGGATAATTACATACATATCAATTAGCATACAACATTCCAATACACCTAAACTTCTTTTAACATTTTTTTATCCTATTAATATTTATTGCTAAGATCCTCAGGTTATTCCCAATTTATTATATTTTCATCCTATCCCTTATCTTTCTTTTTATTTTTTTTGTCATAATTACCCTTTTAAATTTTCTTTTCCTAGCTTTCACCCTTCTCCCTATTGAAATTTTTAGCCCTTACTATTTTCAAGTTACTATCTTCCTCTTCATTTGTTTCCTGTGTCTGATCTTTTTGCTAAACATGTAAGTGTTCATCAGAATTAACTAGGTCTTGTTCCATATTTCTACATTTTTTACACATCAAATCACAAGTTTTCATCTGTCCCTTATATCTTACGCAACCTCTATTTCCTTCAACAGTTATTATACTTGGAATAAGCACAATATCTTTTACCATCTTCAGAATAATCCCACCCCAGTCCATAAACCTCTATCATCATTCATGTTTGTAATGTCCACCACTTCTTTGCATACGGTTTTTAAACAGTCTTTGAATGCTTCCTTATCCACCACCATTCAAAATTGTACAGTAATTCTCTTTTTAGTCTGTCTATTAACAGTCTGCACCACATAAAAGTTCCATGGACTACAGTCTTTCTTTTTTCAAACCTCTTGGAGAAATCTTCCTTATATTGCCCAGTCTCAAATATAATGTCTCAAAAAGTCACTCTATTAAGATGAATAAAGGCTCTTACCTCATTAGGTGGTATTCCCAAGGCTGCAATAACTGTGTCCCATACATAATATTGTTGAGATATTTTTCTTCCTTACTGCTGAGACGTATAACAAACTTCTTCTTCACAACCTCTCTTCCTCCCTCTCCCTCTTTTATTTGCTTCTTGCCTTTTTTCAGAGTCATTGCATACAATGTTTGGCCTTCTGTAGTTTATCTCACTTCCTCCTGAATTCTATCCATAATGTCACACCAGGATGCTGCCACTTCACTTTCTCGTTCACTATACATAATCAATTCTTTAAGATATGTAATTATCCTGCAACCCTCACAACTGGAGGGTTATAACAACAGTTTTGTGTTACAACCTCTGACTCAAAGAGGTTATGCTGAAACAGATCCTCTGAATCTTCTGCACATCCTTCCAACTTCTTCAGCTGCTTTTTAAAATTGACCACCTTTTCTAATACTTCTGACACACCATAATCTCTTCCAAATGCCTCCTTAACTTCTGACTCCATCTCCAAGACAAACGATACCACTGCTGACAGATAATCAGCATTCAACACAGAAACATCACTCTCTCAAACCTCCATGCTTGCTCTCACCAACTTTCTGCTTATCTGAGCCACCCCCACATTCAAAATGGAAGACAGGAAGTAAAATTGCAAACAGCATCCCCTTATGCAAAAGAGTAGGGGAAGTTCCCTGATTCCCTGATCAAATTTGCCTTAACAGTATAAATACCACATCAGGTCTCCCTTGAAAAGAGGCTATTAGCCTAGTGGGACAAAGCTAGTCAGCAAATAATAAATAAAATAATAATGTTTTAAAAGTTTTATGGTTTTGTGTTTTGTGTGAGACAGACTTTGCTTGAATTTTATTATACACTCTGTAATGATTTTTTCCCCATTGTTCTAGGTTAATTGGTTAAGTGGTTAATTAATTGGTTTTGTATAAAAAGGTCATTTTGGTGATATGGTTTGATTCTGATGAAGTCCAGTTTGTGTTAAGAATGAAAGCACTTAATCAGTTTGGTCATGATAAATATTATATTTTATTTTATAGAAGAATCCTGGCTATGGCTTCTGGTTACTAGCTTTTTTTAATTTTTTCTTGGTCGTTCAGTGGTGGGTCTATATTATGTCACCAAAATGCAGTTCCGATGAACACCTATCCATCGACACCTAATCAGTGAAACAATTTCCTTAATGTAATAAGGGCAAAGACATAGTTGGACAATAACAGAACTTTTCCCTTTTCTCCACTGTATTGCAATCTCAGAGTTGGTATACATAGTTGGGGGGTGGGGGCAAAGCCTCCAACTTAGGTTTAATTTCACATAGATGTTGATACGTTGTGCTGTGCGCAAGAATTTCCTTGCCCTTATTAACTTCAGTGAATTACTTCACTGATTCGGTGTCGATGGATAGGTGCTTGCTAGAAATGTATTTTGATGACATAATATAGACCCTTCAGTGATAATCACTCACTTTTTTAAGTTATTAAAATAATAAATAAATACATTCTGAATTTGTTAACCGAGGTACAGCACTGATCCCATTGGACCTATATTAGTCTCAGCTCATGCTCAGTATTTGCACCACCCTTGTGAGTGGGGAACCCCAACAGTTTTTTTCCAAGCTTAAATTTTTAACCAGTGGCAAGGATGAGGCTAAATAATCTTACAAGAAAATCAGGTAAGACAATGTTTTATACTGACTGAGCCCATGGACCTCATGTTTTTGGTTTTGGACAGGGCTTTTATTACATTCTGAGATAATCGTGAGGTGAGGTGCTACCTGGTTGTTTTAGGAAAGAAAGCATACAGGTGACAGGGGGTAGAATTTTTAGATAAATTTGTCTGATAGTATGATTGTGATCCTATCATGGTCAGAGCAGGTAGTAGCCTGAGGTATCAACTCATTTCAGTGCATTGCAGTTCTGAATTCCCTAACATAGTTAAAGATGGATTTATTGTTATCGAGAGATTTGACAATCATTAATTTATATTTAGCTTTACAGATGATATTTTGCCTTGGTTTTATTTTATTTATTTATTTATTTGACATTTGGGTACCAGGAAAGTCCGACTGGGTAGGAAACCTATTTTCAGTGGAGGACCAGGGAGACAAGCTCCAAACAATACAGAGAGAAAAAACATACAAAGTAATTTTAACAGTAATGAGACAAATTAAACAATAATGCTTAATAATTTGCATCAGGTTCGAAAACAACATGGAGAAAGGACATACAAAGTAATTCTAACAATTATGAGACACTTTAAACAATAATGCTTAAGAATTGTCATGAAAGAAGATTCAGAAAAGTAGTATCATATATAAAACAACATGTAGGGGTGCAATTCTATAATCTTTAGCATGAATGCCTGTGATATGCAGTATCTTTTATATTGATACAGAGGTTTTCATGTTTGTATTTAAACATATGTTTATACATGTAATGCAGAGGTTTCTGTAGATAAGTTAAATAGGAAATCTGCAGAAGAACAGTTTTAGGGAGACAAAAATAATGAAAGTGACATTGTCAGTGGTCTAAAATCGCAGAAAAATATTAGAGGGAGAGAAAAGATAAAGAACTGGGAAGGAAAAGTAAGTAAAAATTCTTTTAGCCTATTTAGTTACTTCTGGATAGAGGTTTAGAAAAAAAAGTGTGAAATGTAATAGAAAGCAAAAGACATGATAAATGGGTGAAATAATGGTGGGGGAAACTAGGATGCAAAAAGAAAATGGATGGTAGGAGTAGGGGGATGAGAAGGGAAGGGAATGTAGACTGAAGAGCTAGGTGCAGAGTGAAGGAAAAATAAAATTACCTAGGATTTGAACAGGGACAAGGATTCGCCAGTAAGAATTTGAACCTTTTTGAGGTTTAAGGTGGTTCTAATGTCAAGGGGTAGTGCATTCCATAATTTGATTATCGAATAAGAATATAAAGATTTTCCAGTCGTTTTGTTTGTTTTATGAAGTGCTAGGAGATGTTTGTTTTTGGAGCATAGAGCTCAGTTGAGTATATATGTTTGGAGTAAGTAGCTCTTCATTTACTCTCTTGAGTTTGCTTTTGGAGCTAGATGAGATGGCTTTATTTCTTAAAGTTAGGAGGTTATGTTTTCTTTTCTGTTGTAGTATTTATTGATGCAGGGATTCCAGCAAAGGATTTTATTTCTAAAGTTGGCACTGTATTTGTGATAAAATTGTCAAAGCAAGACTTTAGGTGGAAAAAAGTAAGAGTTTAGGTCAAATCAATAGCATAAGTCACTGTTTTCATAATGGGGTTCTCATGAGGTGGGTAACATTTAAGCTCAAGGTTGGAAGCCAGTCCTAGAAAGTTAGTTTTGGTGAAGTCTCTAAAGGCAGTGAGATTTGAGGGCATCATAAGATAGAATCTTATGGAGAATGCTATGGCACTGTTGTCAGATTTGACCAAAAAGTAGAGAAATACATGTCTGAAGCATAATGGGGTCATATTAAAAAAACAGATCAAGTAGGTTTTATTCCCAGTAGGGGAGTGCACTAATTGGTTTAGAGGGTGGGGAATAATGATCACTAGGAACCATTGTGGTGATTTGTTGTTTGTGGTGTATGTTACCTAAGTTATGTGAGGATAGCTGAACTCACCAAAGTTTATTTCATTAGGTTCAATAGTTAGAGATTCTAACTTGCTGAGATAGTTTTCATAAACTGCAGCCATCACAGATGGGATTCTTAAAATGGATATGATATGTAAGGTAGACTTGCTTGCAATTAACAGGATAGGGAGCAGCTCTATTCCACTTGCTGAATTTGATTTGAAAAAGAGTGTTTTTGAATAAAACAATTCTACCTCTACCAGAGACACAGCCAGGCCCAGTGTGGGTGTGGATGGGGGTGGGGGGGTTAAATGATTAGTAGGCATTATAATTTGATTTAGAATGAGTATTACCACTACAGTGGAACCACGTTTCTTTAGTTATTTAGCTAACTATGATTCAAGGGTTAGGAGTCTGTCAAGATTGAGCAACTTTTTGTTTAAGCTGCTAGAACTGAGCAGTGCTGTGTTAATAATGGCCTGATTTCAAATTGTTATGTGTAGGGGATTGCTTAAAAGAGGCATTGTGTGTGTGTGTGGGGGGGCACAGAGGTCCAGGTTATCCCTAGTGAAACCGATAGAACTGTCAACTATCTTTTTCTAAGATTGTTTTGTGGCCATTATTTCTGATAATAGCAGGATACTGTTTAAGACTAGTTTCTTACCAGCCTCAGAGACATACATAGAGAGATCAGCCTTTTCACTTTTAAGTTCATCCAAACTGAAGCATCAAAGGTTGTTCACTACACCATCTATAATGACTAGATCATTTACTAAAGTGTCTAACAAATACATTTGCTAAACTTGGTAGCTTCAGCTTCAGCTAACTTAAATTAGTTAATGTATTTAGTTGATACGTGGTTGAGGGTGCCAACACAGGGCATCCTTTTCAGTCCTACAGCCCTGGATTTTTTATAGGGTATTGATCATATTTGACCAGAGCCCTAGAAAATTGTTTTATAAAGAACTAAGATAAACTGAGCAACAATAGTCTTCCAATGGCTTCCACTACACATTAATCATGATTTAAAAAAAATTGTGTACGAACTATGGTCAGGTGTGTGAATTATTCTTACTTGTATAATATCTATTACATGCATAGCATAAACTACATATCACAGATATGTATTTCTAATATAAATTAAAAACTGGATTACAAAAATGTGCCCCTTTTACCTAAGTAAAGTTTTCATCCTCTGGTTTTACTATGTTCTATTTGTACATTTGATTACCTAGGCATAAAACTCGGGGACCTTAATTCGCAGACAGTAAGCAGTTACGTGAAACAAGTTTATCCTTTTGGTGTCAGCCCTGGACTCTTGTCAGAAGAGAATAACAGAGTAGTGTTAAAACAGTGTTAAGATGCAGGTCCTTATTATTTTGCATAAGGAGTAGGAAATAAAACTGCAACTTCTGATAAGTGTGCACTAGCATAAAACAATGCAGGAGCACATCATTTAGAATGAGTCTTTTCTGCTATATTACATACTCTGTTCTGCTACATTACATACAGTAAGTAATGAGGTAAGAGGGTTTTCACAAGGGAACCATTAAAAGATTAGTGGCAAGATGTGCTACCCATAGAAGGCTGCTTGTATGACAGGGCACCGACATCAATCCCCAGCATCTGACACAGGTACATTATTGGGAGCAAATATTGTTGGAGAAAGATATTAAGACAGGAATAAGTACAGATACAGTATAATATTCCAAATCCAATGTTTTTAACCTATCAGTCTTTAATGTGGGAAGTGGAACAGAGGAATTCATTTTGAATACCAATGAATTATTGGCCAGAATTAGTTAAATGGATGCTTTCAGCATTGTTTGAGGGCAGGCTAAAAAACAATTACTTTCAATGCTATATATGGTGTTATAACAGCAGGAAAAAGAGCTGATAAGTAGAGTGAAGTAAAACAAGATCTGACGTGTTGGCACAGAAATCAGGGAGGAGAAGTAGGCAGTGTGAAATCCTAGGGAAAGCAATCAGAGACATGAGGTTTAGAATCATTACTTAGAAAGTGAAACAGAAATATACAAATGGCGTAACAGAAAGTTACAATGGCGATGCAAAGGGAATCTGGTGGAAGATTGGTTTAATATATTTTGACACTCCAAGGGTTTAGAAAACTTCAACCAAGACTTGGAGTAGTTGATAGCTGAGTTAACAGTGCAAACAATATCATTAGACTCCACAAGTTATTTTTTTTTTTCAGAATTGTGCAGGAAATAAGCTAGATCACAAGAGTAAGGGAGTTACATTGGAATTTTTATTAATGGCAAAGAAGGCAATTGCTAGAAAATGGAAGAGAGTGAAACATCCATTGGTAGAGTTAGTAATGGAGCAACTAGATAAAGCCTAGAGAGGGAAAGAAGAGCAAGTATCATGGAAAATAAAGCCAAAACATGTTATGTTTTGGCTACCATAACTTAGGTAAAGAAAGGAAAGTCAGGATAACTACTTGGGGAGGGTTATTTGGGAAGGGTTGCCACCAGCACATTAACATTAACTTTAAGTAAAGATCAGTGTTGTTTTTGTATGTAATGTATGTAGTTTGCTTAGACTGAATGTTTTGTATCAATATTAAGTATCATAAATGATGATTGTGAGCATCAGTTTGGGTCATGCTGGATGTATTAGTGGTGTGAATATAGGTAGACACCATAACTAAATATGGCTGCTAATATCAAAAAAGTGCACCATGCACATGGAATGTACAGTTTGGAAAATATGGATAACTGAAATAAATTATTGCAAAGAAAAAAATTATTTCTGTTGTACCTATTTTTATTATTGGCAGAAGTTTTTGGTAGTGGTATTGGTATCCTCAGGAAGTTGATGTAAGGCTGGAGGAAGTGCATACCTTTAATTTTCAGATCTCTGTGATGTGATTCAGCCTACCACTATAGTATATGATAATTAGTCAGCTAGTGAGCTCAAGTAGCATGCAGGCAATGAGTTAGTATAAGGGGAAAGTGCATAGTTCAGCTACCATTTTGTGAAGGACAAAATATGTATGGAAGGAAGAAAGCATCAGGAAATTGCTTATTGCCAGAAGACGTCCACCATGTCTTAGGAGTTAAGGGAGGTGAGAAATGATTAAAAGTCAACTTCAGAGGAAGTTAGAACCTTCTGTAAGGGGTCTGAGAGATTTAAATCTGAGAAGAGAAAGAAGAGAAAGAAGAGAAGGAAGTAGAGTGAGAGAGGTAGAGAAAGCCAAGCATGTCTGTAATGCAAGGTATGAAAGAGCGTATAGAAACATTTGTTTTGTAGAGTTTAGAAAAAGTGAAACACTTTTTGTCGTTAGTTTGGAGACGGTTTCAGAGTAGGCCCCCCTAAAGGATAATAGCCTCATAATGGAAGATAATATGTTGTAGACTTTGTTTTGATGAAAATAGTAAAAATTGGTAGAACACATGGAAATGATATTCAGTAGATGGGACCATCTGCTTAGAAAGGAGAGCACTATACATGTAAATGACCATCTAACAGAGTTCAGTTGACCAGGATATTTAGTAGAATCAATGCATCTTCCCTAAATACAGCTGGCATTATAGGACAAGCAGTTAGACTTAGACAGCAACAGCAGAACCCTGAGCTACCTAACTAGGACTAATAGCTTTGCACAGCTTCTTAAAGCGACACATGCAATAGTATAACTATGTAGAAATTTTAGGGTCTGGTTATGTGATGAGGTATCTTGTACTGCAGGCTAAGAACACGTTTCTTGAAAAGTGGTAAAGCCACAAGCCATGAACCAAGGGATCCTTTCCTAATCTTACAGTATATGATATCTAATATACCATAGAGGACAGATCACCATACATTTAATTTATCCATTTTTTGCTACTTTTTTCACTTCAGTATTCCATGGTAAATCACTCAGACTGCCAAATGAACAGCACAGCAACAAGGTTGGGAGTGAAAGGGGCAAGTCCAGCATGAATGAGGATATGATTTAAAAAAAAAATAAAATTATAGCTTGTGAACTAGATGTTCACAACTGCTTGCTAACTGACAAACTTTCATGTCTTTTTAAACATAACTAAACTACCTTTAAAAACAGAGCAGATAGTTTGCAAATTGTCTACAAGCAATCTGACACAGATTAAAAACTATTGAGCAGAGAAAAGGTAAATGTATATTTATATCTACAACTGTATAACAAGATCTGTGCTTGTGCCCATACCTATAGCTACAGTTATGTCTGAAAGTGTGTAACTGCATGCTGTCTGTAGTTAAGCCTTAACTTAGGGAAAACAGTAATAATGAAACACCTTCACAAATATATTTATGAAAAGTGTTGTGGCGCTATTTTTCTGCTGTGTTAAATATTCTCTAGTGTTTCCTACTGAAACTAGAGTAGCTAGTAGCTGTAGCATAGTCCAGATCCAGGCCTGCTGCTTCTGGAACTGTTTGTAGTGGTTTGTTTGTTCTGAGCACATTTTCCAGGCCATCTGGGATTGGAAGGGGCCTATCTGCACTTTTGTGAGAGAATTGAGTTTGATTGGCACCTGACTGGTAAAGGGAGGCTGGTCTAGGGCTTGGAATATGCATCCTCATTGGTCCTTTTGAATTTTGTTAAGAGTTTTTCTCAACTTTTAGCTTCTGGTATTTAGACCCTGCATCTGAGCAGATTTCTGCTTGTTTGTACCAACCTGAACTGAGGTGTGCTACCAGCCACAGTTCTGAGCTGAGATACCAGATGACTAGAGGCTTCTGAGCTTCCAAAAAAAACATAAGTTGCCTGTTATTCTGCTTATTCATACTACTTACTGCACTTTTTATCGTCTGCTGCCTACCTTTCACTGTATTTATTTACTGTGTACTAAAGTACACTATTATACTGTAACTGCCTATGACACTGTGCCTGTAAAATCAAATTGTATTGCTGTTTTCACTGTTTAGTCAGCTTTTTTGTTGTTTCCACTGTTTAAGTGTTTACTGGTATTTTTCACTGTTTTAATGGTATCTGTTCTGCCTGCTCTGGTTTTCCCACCAAGCAGTACTTAATTAACTGATCTGTCTGAATAATTCTTAAGTGCCTTATGGCTGATTTTCTGCTGTTTTGAACATTTTGTCAGTGTCTCACTGCCATTTTTCTGCTGTGTTAAATATTATTTAGTGTTTTCTGCTGAAACTAGGAAAGCTAGTAGCTGTAGCATAGTCCAGATCCAGGCCTGCTGTTTCTATAATTGTTTGTAGTAGTTTGTTCTGAGCACATTTTCCTGGCCATCTTGGATTGGAAGGGGCCTATCTGTACTTTTGTGAGAGAACTGTGTTTGATTGGCACTTTACTGGTAAAGGGAGGCCAGTCAATAGCTTGGAATAAGCATCCTCACTGGTAATTTTGAACTGTTTTAGAGTTTATTTCAAGTTTTAGCTTCTGGTATTTAGGCCCTGCATCTGAGCATGTTTCTGCTTGTTTGTACTGAGCTTAACTGAGGTGGACTACCAGCCACAACTGTAAGCTGAGATACCAGACAAATAGAGGCTTCTCAGCTTCCAAAAAACATATGGTGTCTCTTTTTCTGCTTATTTATACTATTCCCTGCACTTTTTTATTGCCTGACACCTACTTTTATACTGTATTTATTTACTGTGTACTAAACTACACTGTTATATTGCAATTGATTGCTACAGTGTGCCTGTAAAATTGAATTTTATTGCTGTTTTTCACTGTTTACTAAGCTTTTTTTTTTGTTTTTTCCACTGTTTAAGTATTTATTGGTATTTGTTCACTGTTTTAAAGCTATCTGTTCTGCCTCTTCTAGTTTTCCCACCAAGCAGTTCTTTAGTTAACTGATCTGTTAACTGTTTAAATCATTCTTTAGAGACTCCTGGCTGATTTTCTGCTGTTTTAAACATTTTTTTCAGTATCTCACTGCTATTCTTCAAATGTGTTAAATATTTTCCAGTGTTTCTACTGAAACTAGGGTAGCTAGTAGCGGTAGAATAGTCCAGATCGAGGTCTGCTACTTCTGGAACTGATTGTAGTGGTTTGTTTGTTCTGAGCATGTTTCCAGGTCATCTTGTATTGGAAGGGGCCTATCTGTACTTTTGTGAGAGAATTGTGTTCCATTGGCACCTGACTGGTAAAGGGAGGCTGGTGTAGGCCTTGGAATAAGCATCCTGATTTTTTTTTTAATTTTTGTTTTTTTTTTTACGTTTTAGCTTCTGGTGTTTAGGCCCTGCATCTGAGTAGGTTTCTTGTTTTTTTGTGCATTGCACAGCACCACACACTACCACGCAATTGTGCACCAAGGCCGGACAGTTAAATTCAAAAAATTTTCCATTAAAACCCAGACATAAATATCCATTCTGTGATCATTTCTGAAAAGCTACCCCTAGTGACAACAGTCTTCAACCTAGCATTATGGGCAGTTGGACTACCCTTGTTTCCCCCTGCCAACCTTGTTGACTTGAGTCTCTTGAGGCAGTGTAGCAATTGCCTTATGTACACAGATAGCCCTATATTTATAATACAGTCTAGTACGGAGTACATGAGACATATTTACACAAAGAATCTGGAATCCATGCTCTCTCTCACGCAAAACAGTAACACGGGGAAGGTTGTCAACTCCCCAACCACTACATAGTCACATAGTACCACTACTTATACATATACCACTAGTTATACACATAGTACACGTCAAACACGTAAATCCACATATGCAGAGGTTCTCTCAAAAATGTATTGAAACACCTGAGACATCCAAAACATGTCTGCTACAGCTAACACAGTCTCCTCAGCACCCATGACACACAGCAACACCAGTGTCTCACCCACCAAGCCCATAAGGTGTAACACTCAAACACCAAGCCACAGTCAGCTGCCTGTCCAGTGCCAGGATTCACCAAATCACCCATGCATTCAGGTCTCTCAGCAACAAGTACTGTTATGACTCTGTCATAGTTCATTTTGGTGTGAATGACCTGAGCTGTACCTCACTGGACTATATGAAAAGAGGCATGGTCGAGCTCTCTGAGTCTGTGTGTCCCAGGAAGGTATGTCCCTAGACTGGGGCAGCATACTACCCTTACCTACAATGATGCCACAGTATAAACAAAAAATGATTGATTTCAATAACTGGCTTAGTTTTTGGTGTCATTCCAAGGGGATCCAGTTCCTGTCTGGCTGGGAAGCCATGGTCAAGAAACCTCTCTGCTTTGCCAGTGACAGTTTGCACCTGATACCCCTAGGCTTTTGGCTGCTAGCAAAAGCTCTTGCCTCCCCCATGCTGCCTTTTTTAGGCAAGGTCTCAAAAACAACATTACCAATATGAAATTAATCAATCAGAGCGAAAAAAGGGTCATGCTGCTAATGCTAGGAGCTTAAACCAAAAGCTGCACTCTCTGGAAGCACTTCTATCACTAGAAGATGTAGATGTATGTGCAGTCACAGAAACCTGGTTTAAGACCTTGGAGAGTACCCCAGCCTTGCAAGGCTACAATGCCTTCCACACCTTTAGACCACAAAATGATCATGTGAAAACCAAAGCAGATGGTGTTTCAATCTATATACTCCATGGAGTTACTCCAGGTCCAGTTTTCAGTGGGTAATACTCCCCATTCAAGTCCTAGCCAGTTATAGATCCCCCTCCATGGGTCATAATATCCACATAGCCTACTTAACCAAACTGAAGACAAATCAAATTTTACCAAAAACATTGGTTATGGGGGATATCAATTATCCCATCATCAAGTGGGAAACATACTCTAGCCCGAACACACTAGCACAAAAGTTCCTTGACTTTATAAATTCAAATGCCCTGAAGCAAATTTCCATACCCTGACAAGACACAAAAAGAAAAATCTAGCAAAGCTAGACTTCTAACTGTGTGATACCTTAAACCTCTTGCATCAGAGGCCTCATGGGATATATGCAAATCACCCTTTAAGGATATCAGGTGTTTCAGCTAAATGGCAATTCTGCATGTCCATGACTTTTTCTTTTACTTTCATTTTTAAGTCTATTTATTGACAATTTCCCGAAATTGTCCATAAATAGACTTAAAAATGAAAGTAAAAGAAAAAGTCATGGACATGCAGAATTGCCATTTAGCTGAAACACCTGATATCCTTAAAGGGTGATTTGCATATATCCCATGAGGACTCTGATGCAAGAGGTTTAAGGTATCACAGTTAGAAGTCTAGTTTTGCTAGATTTTTCTTTTTGGGTTTTTTAACCAGTTGGTTATCTGTTTGACCTTTTTACTCTTTGTTTTATACCCTGACAAGAGGAACAAACATTCTAGATCTGGTCCTCACAAACATGTCAAACAAATGCACTGCTGCAACTGTTGGACCCTCATTAGTTAAACCTGACCACAAATCAGTTACCTTCGAACTGATACTAACACCAAAATTCACAAAGGGTGAAATCCGACTAAAAAACTTTACCAATGCAGACTATACCCTCCTAGGTGAAAGTATAAATGCATCCCAAGCCCCACCCCAAGATGAAAGTGGTAACTACACTGAAGTTTACACTAAAGCCCTGTACAATTACTTGCATAAGTGTATAATCTCAGCAGTACCATTTTTATTTTTATTTTATTTTACATTTGTTGACCAGGCTAGTCTAACTGGATACATGTCCATTTTCAATAGAGGCCCTTGGAGATAAGCTCCACTTTAAACTAAATAAAACAAGACAGAACAAAAGTTCAAAAAATATCTAAATACATATACATGAAGATTTTCTTCAACAACTTGAATTATACAGAACTAAATTATACAGACTGTGACTACTGAGTTTAACAAGGCAAAATACAATACTATTACCATGGGAAAGTGATTGATATTCACCATAAGTATATTGGGTAGGAAAGTACATTTACAATGATGTATATGTTTTTGTTGTGTCTTTCGGCTTTTCCCGGTTAGGGGTCGCCACAGTGGAACTCCAGTCCGCTAATGATTGGCAGTAGATTTTTACGTGCCGAGTTGCAGGCCCTGACGCACAACCTTCAAAGAAGGTATGCCCATTTTTACAAAGATGTATATAGGTTATAAAAAATATATATAACACTGAGAAATAAGAAAATTATTAAATATATGTAGATAAAGAAGTAATTACAGTCATAGTGAAAGAAATAGTTGGTCTATATACAAGGTGGAAGACATGTGCTCACTACAGAAAGAATGTTGTGAAGAGCATACTCAGTGATAGTTCCTTGGGAATAAGATACTAAGAAGGGAGTGAGGGATGAATTTACTAATTCTGCAAAGTGAGTTATTGGAGGAGAGTTATAGAATAATGTTATACGGGGGGGGTGTTAGTCAGAGTTAGTACAAGGGCATAGCCATTGTGTTGTTAGTTGAATTTTTAGTTGCTTTTTAAAGAGTGGTAATGATGAGAGAGATGTAAGTTTTGTGGGAAGCTTGTTCCAAACCTTCCCCACTGAATTAGAGAAAAGAGAATCATCTGCCTTGCTGTGGGATTTCTGGATGGTAACCAATAGTTTATTTGCTGAGCGAAGGGTAGTAAGGTTTGTGTAGGGCAAGATGAGGCTACTGAGAATAGGAGTATTTCTAGGCTGGCACAGAATCTTATGGGTAATGGAGAGTTGTTGAAATTCTTGCTGGTTATTTAGTTCTAGCCATCCTAGAAGTTTGAGATTTAGACAGTGATGAGTTCTAAATGAGGACCCAGTAGCAAACTGGCAATATTGTTATAAGAAGTGGTCAATTTGTTTAGGTTGCTTTTGGAAAGATTAGTATAAATGGGTGAGGCATAGAGGAGGGTGAAGATCAGATGGGTCTGGGCAATAGTAGATCTGGCTTCTGGGATGAGAAAAGGTTTTATCCTATACAAGGATCCAAGTTTTCTGTTTACTGTTTTAATAGTGGCATTAATATGTGAGTCAAAGTTGAGGTTGTGGTCAATCATTACACCTAAGTGTTTGGTAGTTGGGTCAGGAGCTATGATTGTACCATTGATGGATGTAATAGAGAAATCTATTGGTGCAGATTTAATAGTTGGAGTAAATAGTAATAGTTTGTTTTTTTTGGCATTTAGGAGTAGGTGACATTGTTGGAACCAGTTTTCTACTAGGTTAAATACTGTTTGGGTGATGGACTGGAGTTCAGATGAAGTGGATGCTTTACAAATCAAAGTGGAGTCATCTGCGTATTGTATGCAGGTAGGTAGAGGTAAATTTGTAGAAAGGTCGTTAATGAATACGGAAAAGAATAGAGGTCCCAGGATAGAGCCTTGAGGGACACCAAGGGTAAGGGAGATGTTTTGATAGGTTATTATCCCAAAGGGCAGCCTGCTGTCTATTGTGCAAGTAGGACTTGAACCATTGTAATGCCTGTGTGTCAAGTGAGAATGCATTGAGTATGTTGAGACGTATTTGATGGTTAACCATATCAAAAACTTTAGACAGGTCAATGAACAGAGCAGAGGAGAGCATGTTATTGTTACAATGTTTATTAATGCAGTCTGTAAAGGATAGGAGAACAGTGGTGGTACTGTGGAATGGTCTAAAACCATGTTGACAGTCAGCTAGAAGTTTTTTTTGGCGAATGTGGTCAAGAAATTGTTGATGGATGCATTTTTCCATGATTTTGGCTGGTGGTGATAGTAGGGCTATAGGCCGAAAGTTAGAGAGTTCAGTTGAGTTACCACCCTTGTGAAGTGGGATTATGTGAGAGATTTTCCAGAGTGAAGGAATGGAGCCTTCGGTTATGGCTCTATTGATTAGGATAGAAATGGGATAGGCAAGAACTTTTGCAGTAGTTTGAAGGTATTCAGGTGGTAGGAGATCAGCTGAGGGAGTACCAGGTTTAAGTTTATGAAGTAGAGTATAGATAAGGGATGTAGGAATAGGTTTTAAGTGAAAGGTAAATGATAAGGTTGTTAGGGAAGATGAGAGGGTAGAGTTAACAGGTGGTAAGGTGTTAGCTAGAGATTGGACGGTTTCAGTAAAAATGTATTGAAAGCATCAGCAATCTGGTTTGGAGTGTTTAGAGAGAGACCAGATGGGGTTGGTGTTTTGGAGTGGCCTGGATGTAAAAGTTTATTTATGCCTGACCAGAAGGCTTTGGGTTGATTATGGTGCTTTTTCTGGAGTTTAAAGAAATAGTTTTTTTATCCTGAACTATTGATTTTTTGGTGGCATCTCTTAGCTGTCTAAAGTATTGCTGATCAATTGGGTCTTTAGTGTTTCTCCATTTGGACCAGATTTTATTTCTTTGTAGGATTTGTTGTCTGGTTTCTTTAGTAAGCCATGGGGCTGCTTTGCTTCTAGTTCTTATAGAGCATGAGGGGGCATGGAATTCAAGAATTTGTAGGAATTTGGAGTTAAAATAGGATACTACTTCATCAAGTGGCAAGTGCCTTAAGGGTGACCAGTCACAGGCTTGAAGTTCTGCTTGAAAGGTTGCTGGATCAAATTTTTTTTTGTTGCAGGTGATTTTAAAGGTAGTTTGGTTTAGGATAAAGGATTTTTGTCTAGATAAATAGGTAAGTGAATGGTCACTAATATCATCAGGAAGAATACCTACTTTGTAAGAGAGAGGGTGGCTGTTAATTAAGATCCAGTCTAATATACTTTCTTTGCAGCTGGGTTTATGGATTCTGGTGGGGGTGGTAATAGTTTGGGAGAAGCCATAGAGGTTTATATGGGTTGTGGGTTTATGAGTGGTACAGGTGTTTTAGTCTATATTAAACCACCAAGTACAATGGTTTCCTGAGGGAAGGATGTAGATAGCCAGCGGAGGATACTTTCTAAGATGCTGATGTTATTGCCTGGGGGTAGGTAGCAGCATATTATGTATTTAGATTTAGTAGTATTGAGCTGGAGCTTGGCAATAAGAATTTCCACATTAGTATCTAGAGGTGGTTGTACTAGTAAAGAAGTGACCTGTAAATAAGATTAGTGCAGTATTGCTACCCCACCACCCTTTTTGGTAGTTCGGTCTAATCTGAAGATATTATAACCAGGTGGGAGTATGTCATTGTCTTTTGTAACAGGTTTAAGCCAGGTTTCTGTTTGGCATAAGCTATCAAAAGAGTGTGTATCTAGTAGTGCGTGTAGTTGGCTTACTTTATTGTTAACACTCCTTATATTGAGATGAGCTATGAGTAGAGAATTTGGGGTTATACAGGGAATGAAGGGTGGAGAGGGGTGTCTCAGGGTGTTGCTATCTGGTCCTGGGTTGGGATGAATGTCCCCATGAAGGAGAGGATGTCTATAGGGACTATATGGATGCTTCAGTAGTTTACTACAATTAAGTTGTGATTTCCTATATTGTGTGAATGTAAAATGGGCTACTCTGTGGTATTTAGGTGAGATTTAGTACCAGACAGAATCAAAGCCATATCCCAAGTAAAATCAATCTGCCATGGCAGACTTGTAGCGTCAACAAACTCTACAATAAATGCAAACATTTGCTGTCCAAGAAAACAAAGACAATGACCCAACAATGGAAAAGCCTTAAGGCAAATAAGACAACTTGTCAAATCCTTCAAGAGCTCCTTTCAGAGAAACCTAGCAAGTACTGCCAAGGATAACCATAAGGCCTTTTACAGCTCTCTACATAACCTAAAAGGTAGGTCCCAAGCATGTGCAGAACTGGTGGCCAACAGTATCACACACACTGACCCCAAAGAGATACCGAACCTGCTAGCGGGTAGGTTTGGGGAATATTTCACTCCCTTATCCCCTCCTAACTTACAACAAATCCTCCCCCAACCCCCCCCCCCACCTTACATATCTGAAGAGCAGGTCCTCAAAGCTGTGTCCAATGCAAAGAACATGGCCTCTGTGGTACCAGATGACATCCCAGACTGTCTTCTAAACAGGCTAAAACATGAACTAGCATCACCACTAAGTATGATTTTCAGTCATAGTCTAAACACAGGCTTTGTTCCTGCAGAATGGAGAACAGCTACAGTTATTCCCCTGCACAAAGGTGGCCTAGCAACAGACCCGTGGAAATTACAGACCCATATGCCTGACCAGTCTCATCTGTAAGGCCATGGAATGTATCATTATGTACCTCATAAATAAAGATATAAGTGACCTCCAAACACTGGATCCGACCCAATGCAACTTTGTGAAGGGCAGATCATGCTTGTTAAATCTGGTGGATTTCTTTGAAAGTCTGACCAAGTCCATTGATGAGGACACATCTATGCACACAGCATACCTTGACTTGGCAAAGGCTTTTGACAGAATCCTACATTCCGGCATTGTCAATAAACTTAGCAAACTGACTGTAAACCCCTTTCTTGTAAGATGGGTTTCCAACTGGCTTACAAACTGGACACACACTATAAAAGTTGGTGACTCAACATCAACCAGCAAACCTGTTACCAGCAGGGTGCCACCGGGATCAGTGCTTGGCCCTAAACTGCTTGGTATATACTTCTCAGAAGTTCAGGACAAAACTAAAGGGTTGGGCTGACCAAGTTTGCAGACCACTGCAAACTAGATGCAATCACTGAATCCCCAAATTACATCAGTATACTCCAGGATGGTGTCACACAGACCAGCAACTGGTGTATTAGTCACAGTCTTAAACTGAATGCAGAGAAATGTGTCATCATTCCCTTCAGCACAAACAATATCCCTTCACTCTATCAAATCAATAACAATACCTTAACTACCCATGAAGTGCTAAGGGACCTGGGATCACAGGTTGACCGTGACCTTAACTTCCACCACCACATCTAACATTGTAGGGAAAGCTTCCCACATAGCTCACTTGATTAGTAAAGGCATCACCTTGAGAGCAAAAAAAGTTATAACCCCCTATACTCGGCACTTATCTGGCCCATAATTGAGTATAACACCCCATTTGGTATGTACCGTATTAATTATCTACAGCAATTAGAGAGACCTCAGAGGTTTCTAACAAAGAAGATCAAAGGCCTCCAGCATGTACCTTACACCAACTGACTAAAATCTCTGTCTCTGTACTCTGTAGTATAGACTTGTTAGGGGAGACTTATGCCTGGCCTACAGAGCAACCCAAGACCTAAACCTAATGAATTTACTGCATATCTGTAAATTAAATGGGTCTAGAGCTACCCATTCCAGGGACTTAAATGTGGCTTACGACTTAAATAAGACATGTTGGAGGGACAGATTTATCTTCCAGCGACTGCCACGTCTTTGAAGTAGGCTACCAATTCATTATCTAACAGAGCACCTCTCTGACACTGTTCAAGAGGAACCTTAATGAATGGATAGGGCACCATAAATCCTTACCAGGGTTAGCACCCATAACCTTCCTGGTCATTGGCAGTCATCACTAAATGCAATCTTGGGTACTGACTACTACCTCTATGGTATTATATTGAGTTGAAACAGCTAGGCTTAAAATTACCTCTGGTTTGATAGCCTAGTAATCTCCTATGATACTATGATTTACAACTGAGCTGAGATTACCAAAGTTCAAACACTACTTAGTATTTAACACATTCATATATTTATGCAGTTTTGTTATAATTTGAATGAGTGGTAAGAAAGGCCACTTGGCCAGACAGAAAAAAATAATACATCTTTCAGTTACATAAAACAAGACACTGAATATAGCAATTCACACCACATTCAGATTTAAAAATGTATCTGTGAGTAAACCTACACTGTTGTTCTTGTTTTAATCTACAGAAAAATATATGTATTTTTTTTACCTGCTTTTATTTGCAAAATAACAATTGTATATTTGTTCAGCTTTAGTAAGCCCCCCTCCACATACACACACATACACACACATAGACAATGATTATATTGACTTTTTTAATGGTCTATCTGTGGATATTAGAATATGTGCATCTCTCATCCCTCTAGCTATAGGGTTATCATAACCAATACCCCCTCAAAAAAAATGCTGTCATGTGTTTGCAGCTAATGCTGGCTGCCCTGGGATTCTGTCTTTTGATTCCTGTGTGTTATACCAAAACCATTGCTAAGATGAATTTCAGCACTGTTCATGTCCAGCAGTGGTATAACACAGAGTATATATTTAGGTTACTGAAGACATGGTTTAATTTCCTAACTACATCTGCGGCTATCCTACAGTACTTGCCTGATAAATGTTTGCAGTCTGTACCATACTTCACAACATAATATTTTAAAGGTGAGCTTACCATCCTAACTATGTGACTGCATTACAATGTCCACCTACAGCAGAATCTGCCTCAAATGAGTCCAATGATTGTCATCAGCAGTAGGATGATGTTTTTGTCAGCAAAAGTCCTCAGGTAGCAGCTGATACAATACAAAGCAGCAGTAGCAAGGCAGTACTATCTGGTTAAGAACTTTGGGCCTGTCCATCTTCAGGTGTTACTTTGCTGCTAAGAGGGGTAAATCTTGAGGAATCTCATGATACATATGATGTTTTACTTCATGACCTCAGCCTACTGTACCTTTGCTGATGATGAGACTTTGCAGGGCTTCTGACCTCATAATGCATGGATGGCATGTTACAAGTTGACCTGGACCTGGATGAAGTTCATGGATAAGGCATGTCAGTCTTGGAGATAACTATACCAACAGCTCCACTCCAATGAAAATCATAGCAGGGCAACAGTCTTGGAGGTAGATAATTGCTAATTTCCATGGTGAGGGTCAGCAGAGTTTCTGATAGCTCTTGAGACAGGTCTTGAGTGTATCTCCTGCACTCGTCCACATACACAGCCACCTCGTGTCTGCATCCTATTCTGGCTATGGACAACACTGTAATTTGGGTTAGATATGATGCCACTAGCAATTCTACAAAGGAAGGTGCTCACTGTGACATTGTATGCCACAATAACCCTTGCCATAAACATCACTTCATACTGTCTGGTTTCCATGTCCTCATATAACTAAAACAGCATCTTCATTAAAGCCAACTAAGACATGTACCAGTTCCACTGAGAACGATGTAGCAGCAGAACAACCCTGGATCATACTCCTGCACATTTTCACATTAATACCCAATACCCCCCCCCACATTAGGGGGGTAAATGTCATGTATGATGATGTCAGTTACCCCTGTGTTATTGGTCTAGCTAAGTATACCCACCTAGGAAGTTTGACACAGCCCTGAAGCTGAAGTTTTTATTACAGCTACAGCATTTCACCTGTTTTCAGCTTCCTACCACTTTTGAGGGTTGTTCCCCACTGAGTAGTCACCATGCCTCCTATCTGTGACACATCTCTAGGCATGTAAGTATCATTGACAGGCTCTGCAGAGGTGTCCAGCCTCAGCCATTTACTCATCACCACTTCTATCTCTGAACGCATATCAGAAAACACCATACTGAAAAGCTTATAATATGCTATAATAGCATCCTTGTGGCATGCATGACAGAATGATAGAGCTCTATATGCAGGGAGTTCTTTTTTTTTTTACTGGTGGAGGTAAAATGTTGCATCCTGATGTGTTTATGAAAAGAAGCCCATATCATGCCTACTTTGGTAAGGTGCATGCTGTGTATAGAACTCATTGCCTTGTACTACTAAATTTGTCTATCACTTCCTGAGACATGGGTGGAATGGGTGTGGTGGACATCAATATTTAAAGCTCCCATCAGGGATAAATCATGTTGCAATCTCTTGACTTTCTTCCATGTCTATCACTCTTGATGGCCCTAGTGGCCCATCCCTTATTATGCGTCTTTTCCTTGACTTGGTTGAGCATGTTAGTCAAGCACCAGTGAACTTGTCTCATTGTGTAGGTATTCTCTCAACCACTTTTATATCCTACAAATCAGACTGCCACTTTGCTTGGTATGTTTCGATATGTACTGTGAAACTCCAGTTTTGGAGTTGTGCACTACTTCCTGAACATCCAAAGCCCATGCAACTTAAGTACCTGCACCAAAACATCAATTTCAATATCACTGAAAGCATCCATCCTGTATTTGCCTTGTCCTGTAGACATGCTGAACCTGGTCTGTATTTAATGAAGATAAGAACATGCATTGCTGAGAATATGATTACAGGCACTGCAAATTTACTAATTTCACACATCCATGTATTCACAGTATGCAGGCCTTATACATTGTGTTACAGTACCATGTAATACTGCCCAACAATAGTTTGCTGATGTAGTTAGCACTATCTTCCCCCACACCAAACAGCATACTCATAGAACGCAGGCCTCATAGATTATGTTCTGGTATGACAGAAGACAGCCCAAAAATACTTTACCAACATTGTATGTCAAACACTTCCCAACACAAACAGCCTACAAACTGCTTCAGTTGCTGACCAGACACTTGCAACAGCTTGAGAGACCACAGAGGTTCCTCACAAAAACAATACAGAGTGTAAACAACAAGTCCTATGCTGACTGTCTCAAAACCTATATCCTTGTACTCGGTCTTCTACAGACTCCTGAGTGGCGATCTATGTCAGGCCTACAAGACATTCTCTGATCTCACACCAATGGATATGTTGCACATCAGCAAAATAAATACCATCATAAATATCTGATCTAAAGACCTAACCCTTGCCTATGGCATAAACTGTTCATGTTGCAGGGACAGCTATGCATGTCAAAGATTATCCCCTCTCTGGAACAGGCTTCACATCCATGTGAAGCAAAGTTCATCCCTAACCCTATCCAAACTTAACTTGGACCAATGGATGGGAAATCACAAATTTACCCCTAGTTTGGTGCTTATGTCCCTGATGGACAGGAGAAGCCTGTGACTGCTTGATGTGCACAAGCTTATACTTAATCTTAAAATTCCTCGTGGTATTGATACATGTCATCAATATTTTGGTAAATTTAGGGAAGGCTTATGTTGGCTTAAAATTTACCTTAGGCCAATAGCCTACTAACCACATCTGAACCTATAGAACGCATTGGCAAATATACCAAGCACGAAAGACCATTGTATAACACATACCCTTAGAAAGCATGCCTACTAATCACTCTATCATGCCTGTGCAGTTGTTTGAGTGGAAAATACACAGTTACCAGCAAAACACATATATCTACAACTTTGAGAAGTTTCACAATGATAATCTTAGTACTGTGTGACTCAGGGAATACCAGCAGCTAAACCTTGCAAACATAAATTCTTCTTGCAAACTGTATATGCAAATAAAGCCCTCTGTCATGAACAATTATGAGTCATTTAATTTCATCTTTTTAAATGGAGCCATAATGAGCATCCCATCCATGACAGCTTGATCACATTCTAGAATCCCCAAGGTGGGTACATGCATGCACATTCAATGCATAATTGAATGTCAGATAGTTGTGTAGTTTCAAACTCTTATTCATACACATTTACACAAGTTGTTGCCATTTTGGTACACCATTTTATTTTGTTATCTTGTAAGGCAAAGATGGTTGCTAATACTGTCAGATACAGGGGGTCCAGCATAGTGTGATGGTGCATGAAGGAGATGAGGGTATTTCTTTATCTCAACATCCACTTCAGGCAACAGCTTCTCAGCCCATGTAATGGATCCTTCAAAAAAGTGGGTACCTGGCATTACCCAAGTCTCATGCTGAATGAAGCTGCAGGTGTCATGAAGTCTGTCAAGCAATACCAACACCACAGTGTTGTCTGGGGTGATTGTGCCCTTACGGTCTGCAGGAGTAGAAAGATAATGTGCAAATATTGCCTAAATATACAAGGAAAGTGTGAATTCTTTTGTTACTTCAATGCATAATCCTTAAGGATCATCTAGAGCTACAGCTCAGTAGGGTGTGATGCCACAGAATGTTGGAATAGCTGTCTCCAAGATGGGATATGTAGGTCCAGCTGATAAGGAAGTGGAAGGGCATTCACTACTACCCATCCTTCATGAAGTTCACCTGGAGTTAATGATGAGAGTGTGAGCAGCTCATTGAGGAGTGCTGAGGCCTCCCTTAGTTGGACACTCATGTCTTAACATCTATTGACTAAACACATCTGCAGAAGCTGGTTGAGGATGCAATGGAGAATGCAGTACAGCATCAGGTTGGCCAGTCTGTTGTCCAGATACAGGTCTTGCTCTGACAAATTACAGAATCACTGGAATGGCAGGCCTAACCAGTGTAGCACAGGATGGTCCAAAGCTCTCTGTCAGTACCTATGTAGGTGCATTAGTTGGCAATAGTTCTGTGTATGTAGCTCTTTTGGTCAGGTTGCCAGCCCTACTGTGGTCAACACCCCACCTTATCCACTCAGTGGGGTAGCACCCTGCCTAATGCATCATGCTGTCTATTTTGTGTATTATTGAATGTTACCCACCACCCATTTAACTGCTCGTATGTTTCTGAACAACATTTGCTGGCCCCATACTTAATTGTGTATAACTATACCTGTTTGTAATGTTTTGTGCATCACTAGTTCCCTCTACACACTATTTTATACCCTCTGTCTACATCCAGTCTTTCCCTGCATACCATAACCCCTCTACAATTCTGTCTTCCTACTAATAAAAGGAGCTCTATCTCACCCAAAAAATTTACCATACCTTCCCAATTCCACCTAACATTGGTCTGTTTGTTCCCTTTTCCCAGTACTTGCCCCCTTTTTATTGTCTGATACACCTTATTCCTCCTGACTATAAGTGATAATAGTGGTCATGTGATTTACCCACCTCTCGAGCAATAGTCACATACTG